>NW_027187338.1:4333475-4362536 GCF_028583685.1 Petaurus breviceps papuanus
GAAGGACGTGAATGGAAAGACACAGAAAGACAGAAAGAGACAGAAATACAGAGAAGGGGGAGGAGGGAGGGACAGAGAGAGGAGAGCATGGAGGAAGGTAAAATCTCCCAGGCAATTCGTTTCTGTTGAATGCTGTCTCTTCTCTGCAGAAAGCTCTTTTGTGTAGGAAGAGACCAAAGGTCGGTAATAGATTTCAACAGGTTCCGAAGAGGCTAGTCCCTGACTGCTCCAAACTGAGTGGGAGGGTAAGAGGCTCCCAGAAATGCAGGGGAAGAAAGATAATTGGAGACACAGGGCCCTGGCCTGCCCTTTGGTTTCTGATTTCACAGATTTAAGAAGAGAAACAGATGGTACTGGAAATTCACCCTGTATCTAAGTCAGCCCAGCCCTCCAGTGAACAGAGACCACGGTATAGTGGGGGAAGCACTCAGGTCTGCATTCAATTCAGGGCTTTGTCACCTGTTTCTATATTCAAGTGTGACCTGGGTAAATCTCTCTCCCTGTCTCTAAGCCTATTTCTTCTTTTGTTCATTGTGGTGGGGGAAGTAGAAATAAATGACCTCTATGGAAGAAACTGGATAGCTCCCCCCCACTTGATCAGTAAGACCTGAGTTTGAATTCTGCCTCTGATACTATACTAGCTGTGTGACCCTGGGCAAGTCATCGAACTTATCTCAGCCTCAATTTCCTCACTTGTAAAACAGTGATAACAATAAATCTACCTCAGAATAATTGTGAGGATGAGATGAGATAACATATGTAAAGTGATTTGCAAACTTGGACCTCAAGTGAGGACTTGGGTTCATATCGTGGCCCCTCTTACCCCACTAGCTCTGTGATCTTGGGCTAATTACCCAAACTCTCTGAGCTTTAACTGTAAGAGGATAAGGACTAGACCTGTGACTACATTGGGACAGGGAACTTGCAGATGAGAAAACTTCCTCTACCTTTTCTGAAACTCACAGTCTTAGAATTACTTAGAGCAACTGAGTGGTTGAGAGACTTGCCCAGGGTGGCATGGCCAGGATATGTCAGTCGAGAGCTGAACCCAGGTCTTCCTGAGATGCAGATCGGCCCTCTATCGCCTCTCTCGCCTCTCTCGCCTCTATCGCCTCTCTCGCCTCTATCGCCTCTCTCGTCTCTATCGCCTCCCTCGCCTCTCTCGCCTCTATTGCCTCTCTCGTCTCTATCGCCTCTATCGCCTCTCTCGTCTCTATCGCCTCTCTCGTCTCTATCGCCTCTATCGTCTCTCTTCCTTGAGTTCTTCTTCCAGGATAGACACAGTTTTTACTTTTCTTTATATTCCTAATATTTAGTAGTCCCTGGTACATAACAGGTGCTTAATAATTGCTTATCTATCAACTGACTACACACGGCCTCAGACAAACGCCTTTTCGCTTTCTCTAGCTTTTAATGTTAGGATTTCCCCAATTCTGTAGGTCCATACAGGCTGCCTTTTGGCTTCTCCTCAGTTGGCAGGTTTCTCCTACTATTCTGAAGTCACAGTTTCTCTACCAGCCTTTTAAATATCCCTTTCATCAGCACCCCCTGCCTAGACCTTTGCAAGAGCCTCCCAGTCAGTCTTCCCGTCTCTACGCTCTCCAACCCATCCTTCACACGTGGCCAGGTTAATCTTTTTGCATCCATCTGGTCATGTCTCTCTTCTGCTCAAAATCCATCAATTCCCTCCCCATTGGCCATTGAGTAAAGTTCAGACTCCTTTATCTGGCATTTAAGGTCTTCTACAATCTGCCAGTGTCCTACCTTTTCAGGCCTGTCTCCTGTTAATCCCCTCTATTCACACCATGCTGCAGCCAAATTGGGCTAGTCCAAACACCGGAACATGCTGCATGCTCTTCCACCTCTGTGATGCCTGGAATCCTTCCCCATCTCCCCACCTGTCCATCCTTTGAAAAGTCTGACTTGAATGCCATCTATTCCAGGATGCCTCTACTGATCCCTCCAAATGAGCTTTCTCCCTTTGGACACCGCATAGCATGTTATATCTCTTTGATGTTCAGTGGATAGAGCACTGGGCCTGGAGTTAGGAAAATCTGAGTTCAAATCTGGCCTCAGACACTTATTAGCTGTGTGACCCTGGGCAAGCTACTTAACCTCTGTTTGCCTTAATCCACTGGAGAAGGAAATGGCAAATCACTCCAGTATCTTTGATAAGAAAGCCCCATGGACAGTCTTGGCATGCTATGGTCCACAGTTGTCATGAAAAGTCACAAATTATTGAAGTGACTGAAAAATGACACCTCTCTGATACACATTTATTGTACAGGGATTATAGTGGAGAGAGAATTAAAATTTGGAGTCAGAGGAGCTGGGTTCAAATCCCAGTTCTGCCATGCACAACCTGTGTAACTTGGGGAAAGTTTCCTCATCTATAAAATGAGAGGAGTTGAATTATCAGTGGTTCTTAGTTTCAAAAAATTGATACTGTTCAGTTGTGTCCAACTCTTCATGACCCCATTTGGGATTTTCTTGGCAAAGATACTGGAGTTGTTTGCCATTTCTTTCTCCAGATCATTTTACAGATGAGGAAATGGAGGCAAACAGGGTTAAGTGACTTATCCGGGGTCACACAGCTAGTGTCTGAGGCTAGATTTGAACTCAAAAGATGAGTCTTACTGACTTCAGGCTCAGTTCTCTATCCACCTCTATCTGAGCCACTTAGCTGCCCCCAAACTTGATGATACCCCATTCCCTCCTCACAAAGAGCTTTTGCTAATATGGGTTATTTTTTTAAAAATATTTACCGTATTAAAAATGGAAACTTCTTAGAATTATTATGAAAATAGTTTTGACTTTGTGGGTCCCCTGAAAGGATCTCAGGGACCCCCAAGGGCACTAGTTCTGGAGTCCAAGGACCTTGTTCAAATCCTAATTTTGACACTGTGCAACCTTAGGTAAACCACTTTACTTCCTGGGTCTCAGTTTTCTCACTTGTAAAACAAGAAAGTCAGACTAGATGCCCTGTGAGGTTCTTTTCTAGCTCAAGAGCTATAATCCTAAATTCTTCATCACTGGCTCCTTCCATCTGCCTACAAAAATGCTCAGGTCTCCCTAACCTTTAGAAATAAAAGCCCTTCTAGCCCACCCAGCTTCTGCCCCAGTTCTTTTATCTTTCACTGTTAAACTTCTTAATTAAGAGGGAAAGGAAAAGCACAATCTCCTAACAATGGGAAATGTCCAAAAGTGGAATGGGCTGATTCCAAAGGCAGTGGGTTTCTTCTCTCTGGAGGTCTTCAAGCAGAGGCTGGGTGGCTCCTTGTTAGGTCCATTAGAGAAGGGATTCCTTTTATGTGTGAATTGAATTAGATATCTGGGGAGGGGGAGGACTTCCAACTCTCAAACTGTTCAATTCTTGAAAGAAAGTTGTTATACCTGATGCCCTTACTTCCTCCCTGCTTACTCCCCTCTCAATCTCTTGCAGTTGGCCTTCTGCCCCAATCCCCATCCACCCACTCTATTGTAATCTCCTTCACTATGACCCTCTAATTGACAAATTCAGTTTTCAAATTTCTTTTTTTTTGGAGGGCAATTGGGGACAAATTCAGTTTTTAAAAAATTAGCATTTATCTTCCATGACCTCTCTGCATCTTTTGACCCTGTTGACAAACTCTTCCTACTAGACACTCTCTTCCCTTGACTTCTGGTGCAGCTTGACCTCCTATCACCTACATTTCTTACCATTCCTCTGTTTCCTCCATTGAATCCTTACCCTCTTCCCAGTGCCTTAATGTGAGTGTTCCCTGAGGTTTCATCCTTGGCCCTCTTCTTTCTTTCTCCATTCTCTTCTTTAGTAAAGCTTATCTATACAGCTTCAACTACTACTTCAAAAGAGATGACTTCTGAGTTTATGTGAATCATCTTTGTCTCCAATCCTGACCTTTCTTCTCTAGGCCTAGACCTGAGGATACCTCTGTGGCACAGTGGATAAAGTACTAGGCCTGGAGTCATGAAGACTCACCTTTCTGAGTTCAAATATGACTTCAGACACTTACTAACTGTGTGGTCCTAGGTAAGTCACTTAACCCCATTTGCCTTAGTTTTCATATCTGTAAAATTATCTGAAGAAAGAAATGGCTAACCACTCCAGTAACTCTGCCAAGAAAGTTTCAAATGGGGTCACAAATGGACATGACTAAAAACCAATTGAAGAACATCTACAAGACCCAAACCTATAACCACTCACAAGACAAGCTCCACCTGACTCTTCTTCTTTTTTCTTTTTTGCATGTACAAAAATTCAGATAATTAACCTTCACCCTTAAGTTATTCCTTCTGATTTGACTATTTCTGTGATTTCACCATTGTCCTATTTTTCCCATGTTCATAATCTTGGAGTGGTCTTTGGCTCTTCCTTCTCCCTCATTTCTCATATCTAACAGTCTCCACATCGTGGTGATTTTGCCACTGGATCATCCCTTGTACCATAGAGAGGCAGAGTGTTAGAGTAGAAAAAAAGCATTGACACAGAAGACCTGGGTTCAAATCCCACTTCTGACATTTACTGTTTACATGACCCTTCATGGGTCTTCTTTTCCTCACCCATTATAAAACAGAGTTTGAACTACACAGCCTCTGAGGTCCCTTCCCAATCTGCACCTATGACCCTATGCTCCCCTTATCCTGAGGTCAACTATCACAACCCTAACACAGGCCTCATTATCACCAGCTTGTACTATTCCAACATCCTCCTAACAGATTATCCTATCTCTGCCCTGATTCTTCCTTCATGATGGCCATGAATCAATCTTCTTTAAGCATAGAATTGGTCGGTTCACTCTTCAGCTCAAAATCCTACAGTGGCTCCCTATTAGCCATTGTACCAAATTCAAGTTTGTTTGCCTGGTATCGAAGGTCCTACACAATCTGTCACCACCCTACCTTTCCAGTCTTATCTCCTATGGTAGAGAATGGAATGCTGAGCTTCAGTAAGGAAGACATGTTTAGATTCTGCCTCTGACTGATCCTAGCTTTATGACCTTCCTTAGAGAAGCCATCAAACCTCTCATGACTCAGGCAACATTTTGAGACATGAGTTCTTAATATTTTTCATCCTTCAGCAGTCTGGTGAAGCCTGGAGATCTCTTCTTAGAAAGACATTTTAAAACATTTAAAACAAAAAAAAAGAAAATGCAAAGAATTACAAAGGGAACAAGTTATATTGAAATAAAGTTATCAAAGGGTAATTCTTAAAAACTTGAATTCACAGACCCACCATTAAGAACCCCTGTTTTAAGAGGGTGAGTTACAGAAGAAATAACTGCATTTTCCTTGATGGAGGGAGTTTGCAGGGTGGGAATCCCCTTAAACTTTTTTTATCTCAATACCCATTTATACTCTTAAAAATGACTGAGGACCTCAAAGAACTTTTGTTTATGTAGGTAATATCTATGGATATTTCTGAGAATCATATGAGAAATTAAAACTGATTATTTTAAAAAATATCAATTTATCTAAAAAATTAACAGTAACAAACCATCATATGCTAACACAAATAATATATTTTTATGAAAATAGCTATATTTTTCCAAAACAAAAAAAAAATAGTGAGAAGAGTGACATTGTTTTACATATTTTTGCAAATCTCTCTAATGTCTGGCCAAACAGGAGACAGCTGAATTCTGATATCTGCTTCTGCATGCAATATGTTGCAATATGCTGTTTTGGTTGAAGTATATAAAGAAAATCTGGCTTCACACAGATATGTAGTTGGAAAAGGAAGGAGCATTTTAATAGACAAATAGCATCTTAGTAGTATTATAAAATGGTTTTAACCTTGAAGATCTCTTGGGATCCCCAGAAGTTCTTGGACTTTGAGAACTGTAGGTCCACACAATGAAATCACAGGCTCTGACCTTAATGCCTTTTAGGTTCTAGACCAATTGGACACCTCTACCTCCTAATTACAAGTGCACTCTGATGGTTCTATGCTTGTACACCATATGTCTAGAGTGGTCTCATTCCCCCTCTTCAACTTAATTTCTTTCCCATTCTTGAAAGCCTAACACTTCCTCCAGGAGGCCTGCCAGGATCCTCACCCAACCCATAGCACAAAGCACTCTGTAACTTTCAAACACATTTATCATATAATACTATATGCTATAGGTTAGCATCTCATTCTTTCCTGGATTGTAAACTTCCCAAGGGCATGTCTCTCTGATCTAAACTTTGAATTTCCTCCCTGTTCTGCACATAGGAGGCACTCAGTAGATTTCTTGTATTACATCTTATTGTATTCACAGGAGATCTGAGGAAAGCAAACACTGTTCAGTCTAGCCAAGGCAGGACAACTCTAGCCTACTTTGTCCCCTCCCCCAAGGACCAGCTGAGATGAGATGAATGATTGACAAAGCTTGAAAGATCCAGAAGTTCTGCTGAATGATCTTGCTAATGGTAAATTGATGAGATTGAATGCATTTAAGTAGGAAATGAACCAAATATATGCAAATGTGGGTGAATATGCATTATTTAGACTAAAACAAACTTAGTACGAGGCAGGAAATAAAGTAGGGCGAATTATTAACTTGGCAGCTCAAAGAATTGAAAAAACCTGAGCCGTGTTCCAGCTATGGAGGCAGGCATGAGAATTATTCCCAGAATCCAAACCAATTAACCGTAAATTGATAGCACACTTGAAGACTTACCACCCCCACCTCTCCAAATCATGTTCTAATAATGAAGGTAAAAAGTTGGAGCTTCAAACACGTCATATTGTGTGTGTGTGTGTACACGTACACACTTGGGTTCTAATTTGTTCCTCTGAAAGCTGTAGACTTAGGAAAGTTACAAATAGATCCAGGAGGCAGAAGAGGTTTCAGCCAAAGTTCCAGGAGCTTA
The DNA here is from genome assembly GCF_028583685.1 of Petaurus breviceps papuanus. NCBI lineage: Eukaryota > Metazoa > Chordata > Mammalia > Diprotodontia > Petauridae > Petaurus > Petaurus breviceps. The sequence continues at coordinate 4,340,331 of NW_027187338.1, forward strand.
GCCACACCCCATCTCCCAACTCCTGGCTTTTTCACTGGCTTTCCTCCCTCCTCTAGCTTCTAGCTTCCCTGACTTCCTTCAAGTCTCACCTAAAATCCCACTTTCTTCAAAAAGTACCATTAACTCTAGTGCTTCCTCTCTGTGATTATCTCTTATTTAACCTGCATCTTCCTTGTTGCTGCATAGTTCTTCTCCCCCATTAGAGTATAAAGGCTTTGAGAGTAGTTTTTGTCTTTCCTTGTGCCCCTAGTGCTTAGCACAGTGCCCTTGTTGCCTTGATTTGACTATAATCTAGGGATAAGAATACAAAAGTGGAAACAGTCCCTACCATCAAGGGGTTCACATTCTGACTTGTGTTCTAATGGGGCAGACAAAACATAGCAGTTCATTCCTCTCTGCATCTGCTGCTCTGCCTGGTTTCAATTTCAAGGAACAAGATACCCCTGTGCTGTGTACCCCCTGGTGTCCCTCCCCATTTTCCTGACTCTTTTTGTGTTTTGCCTTTCCTCATTAGACCGTAAGCTTCTTGAAGTCAGGAAGTCTTTTTTATTAATTGTATCCCTAGTACTTAGCACAATGCCTGACACATAGTAAATCTTAGTAAATGTTATACTTAGTATATGTTTATTATTATACTTAGTAAATGTTTATTGAATTGCATTGGAATGTGGCCAGGGAGAAATATTTTGGTTTGGAAAGCTGGAGGGATGGCCAGTGCAGCCACAGGGGAATAGAACAAGACATTCTTTGCAGTGATGGTGGCAGTATTGATTTGATTATGATTCCAGGGCTGGAAAAGGAAGAGGGCAGAGGGTAGGAATGAACAATGGCTGGTGAGAAGACGGTAGGAGTAAAGTGAATCATGGCTGGAGCCACCTAGAAATCATGGACCATGTGAGGCACTCCCCAGTGGAGGGTAGGGAGGTAAATGGGTCCTAGCCTGATTTCTGCTTCAATCATTAATTCTTCCTCCCAACCTTAGGTTACTTTGTACTAACTTACCCAAGTACATCTACTTTCCTCCTTGTTGGAAGGGTAACTTACTTATGGTCAAGAACTACTTAGTTTTTGTGTCAGTTCTCAGCACAATGCAGGGTAGGCATTTGATAAATGCTTATTGGATGAATGGATAGATAAATATTACTATTAAGTAGATGTCTCTGTAGGAACAATGGGCCACTGAGGCTGAGACCAAAGATAAGATGGGCACAACTTTCTTCCAGCTCTGTTGAACCCTTTATAGCATCTGCTTCTTCAGGGGCCAACCAGGCCTCAGCTTCTCTTCCCCTTCAGTGGTTCTAAGAGGGGAATTCTGAGACTGTTTTTATTTTCATAAGAGTCCTGAGGGGATTCATGCTGGGCATGGAAAGCTCACACCTGAGCATACCTACAGCTGCAATATGAAGAATTTATTTTTTCTGGGACAGTCACAAAGGGAGAATGAAAGAGAGCAGACAGATGGCCAGCCCAAGAGGAGCATGAGCCCTCCTGAGACACTAAAAGAACCACAGGAAGGCCTCCAGAACTTTGGGTAGAGCCCCTATGGAAGACTGGTAGGAAAACTTGAAAATGGCAATGCACAAGAAAGATGGTAACCACCTTTATCCACCCATCCATCCAATCAACCATTCAATCACTCATTCACTCAATCAACAAGCATTTATTAAGTTTCTCCCTTATACCCGGTATTGTGCTAGGAGCCACTGATGAAGAGAACAAGCAGTGACCAATCTCAAGGAGCTTACATTCTAACTTGGGAAATCATGTGCTTTAGGGGAAAGGAGTTTCCACACAGAGAAAAGCATATGTCCTTCATGGTATCAAAGGCAGCTCGCAGTGAGGTTACACATTGGATAATTCCCTTAGAAATCTAGAAGACACGTTTTTCCTCTGGATTATTCAGAATCAAGGGTAGGAACCCTGCCAAATCGAGGACACTGAGAGGGGACCTCTGCAGAAACAAGAGAGCAAACACTCTGGGTCATGGAGAGACACCATGTGAAAGCTGCAGGAGTCACATGGAGGGGATCTTGTCCAAATCTCTGCTTATTAGGTCCTCCCCCACCCCCATCCAGGTCCCTGTGGGGCAGGAATCATACTACACAGGCCCAGAGGTGGCAGGGGATGATATGTGATACCATTCAGTATGGCTAAAAGAGTCCTGAATTGGGATTCAGTGAACCTGGTTCAAATCACGGTTGTTATTTGCTGCCTGTGTGATCTTGGGAAAGCCTCTCAACTCCTTTAGGTCTCAGTTTCTTTATCAGCAAAATAAGATTGGATTTGATTACTTTGGAGTTCTCTGCCCCCTCTAAATCTACGAGCCTATGAAAAAGCCCTGGACTGAGAGGCAGGAGACCTGGGCTGTAAGTCTAACTTGGTCACCAAATAACCGCGTGATCACAGGCAAGTCTACTCCTCTCTCTGGTCTTTTCTTTCCTACACTATAATATGAGAAGTTAGGTTTAGATGTTCCCTAGGGTCCCTTCCAGCTCTGATTTTGTATGACTACGGATTCTAGAGCTTTGATAGGAATATGAATATTCCCACAAGGATCCAAAGATAAAGACTAGAATCAAAGACCCACCAAGCTATGATAGCTAGTTAGCACTTAGAAAAATACTTTAAAGTTTGCATTTATCTCATTTGTTCTTCACAACAACCCTATGAAATAGGTGCTATTTTAGCTCTATTTTATAGATTAGGAACTGAGGCACAGAGAGGTTAAGGGACTTGTCTAGGGTCACACAGCTACCAAGTGTTTGAGATGGGATTCAAACTCAGTTCTTCTTTACTCCAAGTCCCAGACTCTATGCATTGCATCACCTAGTTGCCTATAAGGGACATGTAGAAGTCATTTAGTCCATACCCTGCCTCCACTAGGCTGCAATTGATCCACCCTGAGCCTTCTCATTTGCTAAAACCCTGCCAAAGATCCTCAGAGACCCTTGACCTTGAGAGTCAAGACAAACCACTTCTCATCTAGCCTGCATCTTGATCAGGCTGAGCGGAAGATCATTTCCATTAAGACAGAGAATCAGGTAGATAAACTCAACTACCACTATGTGGCTGTAAGGAGAAAGGAGTGGGGGGAGGAAAGCTAATATCCTTCCAGTTATCTTAATCTGGTAGGAAGGGGCAAAAAACTCTGTATACACGCACACATCAGTGCACAGACACAAACATGCATGTACATACACAGACAGGTGTGTCTTCCTAATGGACACATATCTCCTCACTATTTTGCACAGCTGGGCTACAGCAGGCGGTCTCTTCATGCAAATTAAATAAAACAACCTTTTTATCTGTTGGCTGATTCCCTCTTTTGAAGAAATCAACCACAAATTCACTTTTCGGGAGAAGCAATTATTATGATGGATGAAATGTCAGGGAGAGCTAACTCCCAGGCGTTGCAAACCCAGCCGAGAAATAGTTCAGTTAATCGCAGGTAAAATGGGACTGTCCTGCTGATCTTGGTCTCTTGATCTCCCAGGTGTTCCACTCCACCTTATCACTTTCCCCCCTCCTCCCATCATCTTTCTATTTCTCCTGAATCATGTCCTTCCCCCCCCCCCACCCACCAACCCTCCATCCCATCAAGGTGGGGAAAAAACAGCTTTGCTGTCTGACCATCTCTAGACAGACAGGGTCAGAGTTTTCATTCTCTCTCTGAGTCAGAAAAAAGCAGGGAGGCCAGAGAGGGTCACAATTCCTCATCAAATATGGAATGCCAGAGCTGGAAGGGACCATAGAGAGCTCTGGTTCCAACCAGCTCATTCTCTTCATGAAGAAGAGAAAGGGAGTTATTCAAGGTCACATGTAGTATTAGGGCCAGGATGAAAATGTCAGCCTCCTGACTCAAAATCTCGTGTTCTTTCTAGACCACTAGGTGACCTTCTGTGACAAAACAACCAGTAGAAGGTGAGAAAAGGGGGTGGTTAGGTGGTATAGTGAATAGAGCATCAGCCTTGGAGTCAGGAGGACCTGAGTTCAAATTAGGCCTCAGACACTTAACACTTACTAGCTGTGTGACTTTGGGCAAGTCACTTAACCCCAATTGCCCTGCCCTCCCCCCTCCAAAAAGCAAAAAAAAAAAAAGTGAGAAAAGGATCTAGCTTCCAATTATGTAAGCAATAAAAAAAATTTCAAGTTGGTGAAACTGGAAGGAACCTCAGAATGCATCTAGTCCCACTTGTACCAGGGAAGGCAATCCTTAACAAGTAGTCAACCTGGCTCTACCCAAAGGTCTTTGGGGATTTCAGAATTTACCATGAAAGATAATTACATTTTAGGACAGCTCTGAGTTTTTAAAGGAAATTTTACCTTACAATGAGTTGAAATATGCCTTTTTGTAGTTTCTACCCATTGGTCCTAGTGGTATTTTCTAGGGTGAAGAAGAACAAAACTAACTCCTCTTCTCTATGACCTTTCAAGTACTTGAAGTCAGTCAGGACCCACTGCGTGCCCCACCCACCTTCTCTGCTCCAGGCTCATCTGACGCCCACCAGGCATTATCTCCAATCCCTTCTCATCCTGGTCATTTCCCCTTTTTTGGTCAATATTCTTCATTGAATAGGATACTTGGAATGGAACCCAATACCCTCATGTGGCCTCATCAGGATACTTCTCTTCCTCTTCTCCTGACCCTTTCTCTGCTTAGCTACAAGAATCTTCTGAGCCCTTGGGAAGGCCCTTCCTATATCTGGGAATTTCCTAATCTGAAAAAGGTGGGGGGTGGCACTTGGATTTGATGATCTCTAAGGCCATTTTCAGCTCTGACATTCTATGGTCTGAAAGCCTGATCAGCTTTGATATTCTATCTTTTGCGTTCTAAGGTCCCTCCCCACATTGACATTAATTTCCATTCTCGGGTTCCTCTGAGCTCCAAAAGCATATGTTGTACAGTTTCCTTCAGTTCCAGCATTCTATGAAATACCACTCTATTAAATTCAGAATCTGAAAGAAGCCAGATTCAGTTTCTCCTTCCTCCCCCCTCCCCTGCTCCCTAAAGCTTCCAAAGCTTTCCAAAATGCATCTTGAGGAGTAGGGAGGAAGCCCCCATATCTCATCTTTCTCCCTTCCTAGTTTGGAAATGGCATAGCTGAAGAGAACAATTAAATTTAAATACACTTATTAAACATCTACTGTATGAAAGAGACCCCTAGTCCCTCTCCTGCTTTCTATCCCAGCTTGAAGGAATCTTCCCTCTTTTCCTTTCCCCCCAAGTGCTAAGGATTAAATCAAAAGAACTTTCTACTGATGTAACCAAAAATACACTGAACGGTAGAGACTAGAGGCAATGAATCCAGTAACCAGGGTTACCACCCTAACTACAGAGCCCTTTCTGAGGGTACAGATTACAGAACAGCTCTCAGAAACACTTCACATGGTGTGTGAGGTGTGAGGAAGATTTGTACTTAACTGAAAAGATCTTTAAAACAATCAAAGGACATTAGCAAAGAGGTTTCCAGGAAAGGGTGCTAAGCCCCCACAAAGGAAACCACCAGTGACTGGAGGACTAACTCTGTGGCCCTAAATTAACTAACTCTCCCAGGGTAGGCTGAGTCAGGACCCCTGCAGTAGAGGGTTGCAATTATGTCACTCCCTATCCCTCAGTTTCTTCATCCATAGCATGGGTTCATTAGGGAAGTTGCAGAATCTAACTCCTCAGAGATTAAAAATGGCTAGCCTGCAGTGTGGGGTGGGGTGGGGGTGGGTCACCCCACCTGATGCAGGGGAATAGACTAGATGACCTTTGGCAGGTTTTTCTGGCCTAGGAAATAATAATTTTTGTAGAGAGTATTCTAATGTTTGAAAGCATTTTCTGTCATCATGGCCATGTAAGTTAGGTAGCATGAGTATTAATATGTAGGACGCACCCCAGAGTAATGGAAAAAGCTCTAGCTTTTGAGACCTAGGACCAGTGCTCACATCTCAGATCTGCTTTTTAGTATCTGCATGACTGTGGCAAATTACGTCTCTGATTGGTTTCCTGATATGCAAATTGAAGGGGTTGGTCTATAACATCTTCCAGGGTCCCTTTAGAGCTCCAAGTCCTCTGCATACCCATTTTACAGATGAGGAAATTATGACACAAGAAAGCTAAGAAACTTGGCCAGTCATGTAGCTAGTAAGTGTCTTTTAAAGCAACAAGTCAATAAGCATTTATTAAGTACTCACTATATGCCAGGTGGGAAGCTGAGTGGTACAATGGGTAGAGTGCCAGGCCTGGAGTCAGGAAGATTCATCTTCCTGAGTTCAAATCTGGCCTCAGACACTTACTAGCTATGTGACCCTGGACAAGTCACTTAACCCTGTTTGCCTCAGTTTCCTCAATTGTAAAATGAATTGGAGAAGGAAATGGTAAACCGTTTCAGTATCTTTGCCCTGAAAACCATAAATGGGGTCACAGAGAGTTGGACACAACTGAACAACACCAAAAAATGTGCCAGGAACTGTGCCAAATGCTGGAGAGATTTTTTTTTAAAGGCGAAAACACAGCCCCTGCTTTCAAGTAGTTTACATTCTAATGGGGGAGACAATATGTAAATGACTATGGACAAATCAGACATATATGGAGCATATGGAAGATAATCTTAGAGAGAAGGCTCAGGCCGGGGGGGGGGGGGTGTCTGGGAAGGACCTCCTGCAGGAGCTGGGGCTTCAACTGAATCTGAAAGGAATCTAGGGAAGCTAAGACCTAGCATCAGAGACAGCCAGTACAAAGGCATGGAGGCAGGAGAAGGAGGGAGTAGTCCAGTGAAGCAGAACTGTAGAATGCATAGAAGTGTGTCATTCAAAAGACTGTTGGAAAAGTAAGAAGGGGACAAGACTTTAAATTCCAAACAGAAAATTTTATACTCTATCCTAGAGGTGATAAAGAACCACTGGGCTTATTGTGGAAGGGAGCAGGGCAGAGGTGACATGGTCAGACCAATGCTTTAGGAAGATCACTTTAGCAGCAGCTGGTACAGGGTGGATTGTAATGGGCAGAGATTTGAGTTAGAGAGACTAACCAAAAGGTGTACAGGTAAAAGGTGGTGTGCTGTTGTACTAGAGTGGTAACTTCATGAGTGGAAAAGAGGGCATGTATAGGAGAGATGGTATGAAGGTAGACATAATAAGATTGAATGCGGGTGGTGAGTCTGAGTCAAGAATGACATAAAAAATATGAGCCTTGGTGACTGGGAGGATGGCAGAACCCTCGACAGTAAAAGGAAAATTTAGAAGTGGGAAGGGTTTGGGGAGGAAGATGATGCATCCTGTTTTGGAGATGCTGAGTTTTAGATTACTTACAGGACATCTAATTTGAGATGTCCATAAAGTAGTTGGTGATACAGGACTGGAAGAAGGATAGAACTGGGAAGAAAGGAAGGAAAGAAGGAAGGAAAGAAGGAAGGAAGGAAGGAAGGAAGGAAGGAAGGAAGGAAGGAAGGAAGGAAGGAAACCAGATAGATGATAGATTAAATCATCTTTAAATCATCATTAAATCATTAAACTCATGAAAGTTGATAAGATCATCAAGAAAGGTAATAGAATAGAGGAAGAAGGAATGAAGACCCAGAACAAAACCTTTTGGGACACCTACCATTAGGGGGTATGACTAAGATGAAGATCCAGCAGAGGCTGAGAAGGAGCAATTGGACGGGTAGGAGGAAAACCGAGAGAGAACAGTGTCATGAAAACCTAGAAAAGAGAGAGTACCCAGGGGGAAGGAATTATGATAGACAGCATTAGAGACTTTAGAGAAATTAAGAGGGATCAAGATTTTTTAAAAGCCATTTTATACAACAAATAAAAGATTGGTAATATTTTTGAGAGGGTAGTTTCAGTTGAATGATGAAGTCAGAAGTCATATTTCAGAGGGTTTAGAAATGAGTGAAATAATCAATTGGGGAATGGCTGAACAAGATGTAGTATGTGGTTGGGACGGAATACTGTTGTGCTATAAGAAATGATAAGCTCAATGATCTTAGAAAGGCATGAAATAATGAAGAGTGATATGAGCAGAACCAAGAAAACATTGTATACAGTAAGTAACTATAAAATTGTTTCAAGAATGACTTTGAGTGACTAAGTCATTTTGACTGTTATAAATACACAAATTAAAAATAAAGGACATGTGAAGAAAAATGCTATCTGCATCCAGAGGAAAAAAATTGATAAATAGAAGTATGTATGGAAATATGCATATGCATATGTATATATAATACATATATGTGTGTGTCTAATGGCAACCGTTTTTAGGGTGGGACAAGGGAGGAGAAAAGAAAAAAGAAATGTACATGATAACTTTATTACATACTTTAAAAGAATAGCAAGTTGAACATAATAGATTTGCAGTTGCAAGTGCAATTATTTTTTTATTATACTATATCATGGAAATGCTTGTTTTTTTTTCCATAAATTAAAAATAAATTTAAAAATAAGAAATGATTGAGAAAAGAAGTAGAGTCACTTTGTGTAGTTAGCTTTCTCTAGGAGTTTAGCCACAAAAGGAAGGAAATGTTTACAGAAGTCAGTGGAGATGATTGGATCAAGGGAGTTTTGTTGTTTTTTTTTTTAAGGACAGGAGAGATATGGGTGTGCTTGCATACAGAAGGGAAAGAGCTGGTTGACATGGAGAGATTCAAGATAAGAGAGAGTAAGAATCCTATTGGGGGAGGAAAACTAATACAGAAAAAGTTGGGAGGAGATAAGATAAAAGGTATAGGAGAATGACCACTGACTTCTTCATCAGAGATAGAAGTGAAATGGGTGAGAGGGGGTAAGGAAGAAGATGGTATGAAGAAAAGGAAAGAAGAGTTAACAAGACTTGAGTTTTAATCCCACCTCAAATACTTACTAGTTGTGTGAGATAATATATGCAATGTGTTTTTAAAACCTTGAAGTATTATATAAATATTTATTATTAATATTATTACTAATACTGGAGAAGGGATTTTCGGTGCAGGGTTTCAAGGGTTTCAGGTCTGGGACGCCTCCTGACCTCACTCAATCTTTCCTTCAACAGCATCATCTTTGTTCTTCAAATCCGGTTACTCCCATAGTCCTCCCTGTCTTTACATAGAAGATACCAGGTTTAGAGGAAGCAAGAGGAAGCCCTTGCTATTCACCATTCTCAGGAATATGAACTATGGAATCCAAGAATCTCCAAGTTAGGAGAAATCATAGAAGGTCCCTAGTCTACTCTGACCGTAGGAATCTCTTTGTGGCTTCAGCCATTCACCATTCATCCGATCAATGTTAATTAAGCACCTATTGGGTACAGGAGGCACTAAGGGAGATATAGACTTTAGATATGATATGGTCTGTGTCCCAAGGGAATCTACAGACTAGTTGGAAGGAATAGGGCACCAACATGGTCTCCCTCCTCAAATTTCCCGCAGCAGTTTATTCTGGGTCTTTCCTTTGCTCCAAGCATATTCTATTTTGAATGATAACAATAGCCAGCATTTACATGACTCTTTAAGGTTCACAAAGTACTTTACAAACATTATCTCATTTTATCTTCACAATAACTCTAGGAGATAGGTGCTATTATTACTCCCATTTTATATATGAGGAAACTGAGACAAACAGGTTAAGCAACTTGCCCAGGGCCACAAGGTTAGTAAGTGTCTTCGGCTGTATCTGAACTCAGTTCTTCCTGATTCCAGGTCCAGTGCTCTATCCAGTACTCCACCTAACTGCCTTCATCATACTGATTTGTATACATCTCATTCTCTGTTTCTCCACCCTCTATCCCACTACTTGCCATCCCCTTTTAGATTGTAAGTTGCTTGAGGGCAGGGTCAAAGCAATTTTTAATCTTTTTATCCCCAGCAAGGAGTAGATGCTTAAAAAGTACTTGTTGAATTGAATCAACAGACAAATACAACACATAATATTATATTATATGCATAACAACAAGGTGTAAATAAAGCCCTCACAGACTGAGAGATGCCACAGGTAGTGTAGGACCAAGAGGCACCTAGTGGATAAAGCATTGAATCTGGAGTCAGGAAGAGCTGAATTCAAATCCACCTTCAGACACTTACTTGTCTATGTAACCTTCAGTAAGCCATTTAATCTCTCTCTGCCTCAGTTTTTTTTTTTTTATCTATAAAATGGAGATAATAATAGTACCTTCCTCTCAGGGTAGTTTTGAAGAAAAAGGGTAATATTTGTGTAGCTCTTTACAAACCTTAAAGCACTATAAAAATGTTAGCTGCTAAAGCAGTAGCTACTACTACTACTACTGCTACTACTACTACTACTACTACTGCTGCTGCTACTATTCTACTACTACTACTGCTGCTGCTGCTGCTGCTACTACTACTACTACTGCTGCTGCTGCTGCTGCTACTACTACTACTACTGCTGCTGCTGTTGCTACTACTACTACTACTGCTGCTGCTACTACTACTATGAAGATGGTGACAATGATGACTATGACTACTGTAAAAGGTTCTCACAATAACTACCTGAACAAGATAAAGAGATGTGGGTTGGATGATAGCATAATTATATGGAATTGGAAGCCATTTGAATAACCAGATGGAAAGAATGATTAATGGATCAAGATCAATCTGGGTAGATGACTCCAGGGTAGCTTCAGGACATTATCTTTGGTCCTGTTTTGCTCAACTTTTTATTAGGTTTGGATGAAGATATAGGACCATAGATATAGAATTGGAAGGGACTTAAAGGTCATTGGGAAAAACCCTCTCATTTTACAGATGAGAAAACTAAAATTGAGACAAAATTAAGTAACTTGTCTGGGATCAAGTAAATGTCTGAGATAGGGTTCAAGTTAGGTCTTTGAATATATAATAAATGCTTGTTGAATTGAATGGAACAGCTTGTTGAGAGTTGTTTAGTTATACAGAATGAAAAATCAGGAATAAAAAGCATTTATTAAGTGCCTACTATGAGCCAAGAACTATGCTAAGCACTAGTAACAAATGGGGAAAGCATACAGTCAAAGATTTAGAGATGAACTGAGTCCAATTGCTCTATGTTATAGATGAGAAAACTGAGGCAGACAGAGGCACACAGCTAGCAACCATATGAGTAAGGATTTGAATGCAGGTCTTCCTAACTACAAGTTCATCTTTCCATCTACTTTGGCACCTCACTGCTTAAAGATGACAATCATAATATGTTTAGATTATGCAAATCTTGGAATGATAGACTATATAGTGAATGTCAGAACCCCCCACCCCCAAAAAAATCTTGAAAAACTGTAAGGATGGGTTGAATCTAATAAGTATTCTTCACTACTTCAATGCAACCAATGAAACAAAGATGATTTTAACAGAGATAAATGTAAAGTCTTATACTTGGGTTCAGAAAACTCTGACTGCACAGTTTAGAAAAGGGAAAGGCATAGCTAGACAGTTTTCTGGTGAAAAAGACTTAGATTGAAAGCTCAACATGAGTCAGCAGTATGCAATGGCAGGCAAAGAAAAAAAAAGTATCCAAGATTCATGAAGAAATAGTTAGTTCTCTTATTTTCCTACACTATTAAGCCCACTGATAGGAGTACCACATTCAGTTCTGGGGCCATGCTGCAGGAGGAACATTGTCAAATGGGATTGTCTACTGAGGAGGGTAACCAGGATGGTATGAGGTCTCCAAAACATGCCATCTTGGGATCGATTGAAGGAACTAGAGAAAGTTTATCTTGGAGAGAAGAATTGGAGGGGCCATTATCATTATCTTCAGACATTTTAAGGGCTCTCATGTGGAAGAGGAATTGGATTTATTCTGTGTAACTCTAGAGGGCAGAACTAGGATTAATGGGGGAAAGTTATAGATATAGATTTCAGCTTAACAGAAGGAAGAAGTTCCTAATGACCAGAGCTGTCCAACAAGATAATGTGCTTTCTCAAAATGTAGTGAGATCTCTGTCACTGGAGGTACTCAAGCAGTGGTTGGAAAATCTTCTGTTGAAAATGTCATAGACAATATTCCCACACTGACCAAGGGACCTTTGAGTCCCCTTCCAGTTCTAATGACCCAAAGCATATAATAAGTCTGTATTAATTAGTGCAATGGAGAAGTGCTATTACAATCAGTGCAACAAAGGCAATGGGACACATTAGAAGGTTGTCTATGGAAGGGAAAGACTTCAAATCTCACCTCAGATACATATTATCTGTAAGGTCCTGGGAATGGCACTTTGTGCTTCATGAAATTCCACATCTATATGTTGCCGGCAGATGCCAACATGCATTTGAAAATATTTTTGCACTATAAATTCCTTATACTGATGAAATCACAGATTTAGTCCAAACAAACTAGTGAAAATATCAACAGCTATAAGAAATCATATTTGACCAGCCTTTAATTATCTAAAACACAAGCCTTCTCCTCTTTATGTTTTCATGACACTGGTTTCTTCCAGCTCTGCATCTTCCTGATTGACCTTCTCTTAGTCTCTTTTGATGGATCTTCATGCCTACTAACTGTGGGTGTCCCCCCAAAGCTCTATCATGGACTCTTTTCCCTTATCCCACTATACTATCTCACTTCATAATTTCATCAGCTCCCAGGTGTTCAATGATCAGCTCTATGCTGATTCCAGAATCTCTATATATGAGCTCCAATACTGTACTGCCAACTTACATTTTAATGGGAAAGACAAAAAGTATGTGTATATCATATGTGTGTGTATATATATATATATATACATAAATCACATAAATAGAAAATAAATACACACATATGTAGTTAAATGCAACACAATTTGGAAGGGATATTACTAAGTTGGAGGAGATCAAGAGCTGCCTTTTGATACTCTGGAATGTTATGTCCAATCCCAGGCTAATTCTTGCTAGAACTATTATTGACAATACCCAGGGCTCATGTATCTCTGGACCCCTTTATTTGAATCCTAGAACACCAGGTCCAGAAGGCTTAGCCTGTCCTTCCCTTAACTCTAAACAAATCTACCCCTACTATGTCTTAGGAAGGAATAAAGGGATAGGTCTTATCTTGTCTTCAGAGGCTTCCAATGGCAGCCTCTTTTCCCTATCAGTCATAGCATCTCCTACTCTTGCCAAGAACTCTTTCCTTACTTCTGACCTTAACCCCTCCTGTTGTGGTCAGTCATTGTTGGCCTCTCTGCCCACTGTCTAAATTAGCTATGATGCCATCTCCATGGAAGAAATGGGCTGCCATTGAGCAGTGGGTGGGGAAGTGTCCATGACTCAGTCATTTCCAGCCAACAAGCAGTCAGGTGTGCCGAGGCCGCTGGCCCCTAGCCTTACCATTCATTAAGCAAATGGGCTGTAAGAGCCAATAATCACCAAGACAGACGGATGTATTGCTCTCATAATTTTTCTGTAATCAAAGGAACTCAGAGTCTGTTAGCAGAGACACATCTAAGTGGGACATATTTCTTCTGATGCAGCAGTTTAAATGGGCTTGTATTGTCTCCAGATAAACACAGAAGTTACAGCAATTGGTTTCCCGGATGAGATGCCCATTTATGGAAGAAGCTGAAGCAGAAGCAGAGAGAAGTAGAATGAGGGGAGGGAGGCAGGAAAGAGCAGTAAGAAAGGTAGTTCTATTGAACTGACAGAGGACTCTGAGTCAAGTCTATTCAGGAATAGGATTTCCTGGGTTCCTTTTAGATAACAAAATCATAGACAGCTGTCACCCTCAATTCTTGTAAAAGTCCTATGTTGGGTCAAAAGAGACAAAGGGAGGGAAAAATGGCCTTCACATAGCTCAGAATTTAAGGGCAAGACCCTAGGAAGCCCCCAATTTGAGAGAGAAGACAGAGCCTTGATTTCAGGGAGGCCCATTCTCTGTTACTCTTCATTATTAATTTCTTCAGTATGAATTTATTTGAATTCAACTCAGCTGGTCCATGGATAATAGGCACACAGTAAATGCAGGACCATCTCTAAGGCCTTTCCAGCTTGGTAGGACCTACTGGAATTCCACTGATATAAAACCTTTCAGCATCAGGGTCACAGGGACATCACAGTAAGGCATTGGCATAGAATTTTAGCAGTGGTTCCCTCATCCTCACATTCCCCTTTAAATTTCTACATCTTAACAGCTTGAATAAAAATATTTGCTCTGATAATGGTAGAGAAGGAGAAGGAAGAGGAACTAAAGGAAGAGAAGGGGAGGAAGAAGAGAAGAGGAAGAGGGAAAGAAGAAGAGAGATGGAGAAAAGAGGAAAAGAGGGGAAAGAGAATATAAGGAAGAGAGAAAGAGTAGGGAGAGGAAGACAAGAAGTGGGGAAAAAGAGAAGGAGAAGAGGAGGAGGAAAAGAGGAAGAGAAGAAGAGGGTCTTACACTCCTTGACTCCACCTCTTCACTTCCACTCACTTATTGCAATCTGACTCCAAAATTATGAATGATCTCATCAATTCTGATGCCCTCACCAGTCTTCATCCTTCTTGACTTTTCTATCTTCTCCCTGGGGTTTAATGATACTGCTCTCTCTTGGTTCTCCTACATTTCTAGCAACTCCCACTCAGTCTCCTTAGATCAATCATTGCCCTTCCCTCCTCTGTAGATAGATTCCAAAGCTCTCTCCTAGGCCCTTTCCTTTCTATCTTCTTTCTTGGTTATTTCCCTAGTTCCATGAGTTCAATGATCAGCTCTACTCCTAGACCTTCCTTTTCTTCTTCTTCCTCTTCCTTCTTCTCTATCATTATCAGAGCAAATATTTTTATTCAAGCTGTTAAAATGAAGAAATTTAAAGGATAATCTGAGATGAGTATCCAGCACTAGTCTCTCTTACACTCCAGTCCTATATCTTCAGCTGCCTATGTGACATTCTGGACTGGATGTCCTGTGTGCCTTTCAAACTTAACATGTCTAAAACTAAACTCATTATCTCTCCCACAAAACCCATCACTCCTGTAGTCACTCACTTTCCAATTCTTTCCAATGCTGTCTCTCTAGCATCTCTCATACCCATTTCTTTCTCTTCATTTATACAACAGCCACATTAGTTCTGACCTGAATCACTTTTCTCCTGGAGTGTAGTAACAGACTCCTAATTGGCCTCCTTGCTTCTTGTCTCTCCCCTGTTTGCATCCTTTCTCAACACAACTGCCATAATAATCTTCCTGGGGCACAGATCTTACCACTTCATTCCCCAAGAGCCTTTAGTAGCTCCCTGTTACCTCCAGTAAAAGAAAACAAACTCCTCAGCCTACCATTTAAATGTCTCCATGAACTAACTCCAACCTATCTTTCCAGGTTTATTTCAAAATCCTCTCCTTCATGTTCTCTATATTCCCCAAATACTGGATTAACAGATGTTTCCCAAACTCAGTATTTCATCTCCTGTCTCAATGACTTTGCATTGGCTTCCCCCACCTTCCTGTATTGTGCTTCCTTCTCATCTCCACTTGTCAATTTTTTAAACATTTTCTAACAAGGTTCATCTCAGGTTCTAACTCCTCTGCTAAGTCTTCTCTGTCTCAAATGGTTGATGCTTCCCTCTCTCCAAAGTACTATGTATTTGCTTACCTATGTTTATATGACAACCCCTAATAGAATATTAACTCTGTGAGGGCAGGGACTAGTTCATTTTTGGTTTTGTCTCCTTGACAACCAGTATAATGCCTTGTACCTAGCAGATAATAAATGGTGTTGAATTAAGGAGGAAGTAAAGAAATGAAAGGTGAGAATAAAAGAAGAAGAGGATGGAGGAGAAGAATAAGAGTATGGCAAAAGAAGATGAAAAGTTGAAAAGCAAAATGGAGAAGGAAAAGGAAAGAAGAGGAAAAGATGGGATTTAAAAGAGAATTGGGAAGGAAAAGAGAAAAAAGTAGGGGAAAAGGAGGAGGATGGGGAATGGGGAAAGAAGAGAAAGAAGGGAAAGGGGACCACAGAGGGCAAGATTAATAATAACTATTTATTCTGGCAAATTATAAAGAAAAGCTGGGCCATCTGTGCAAACAGCTCTGCTTTTCTTACCAATGATACAGGAGCTAAATGAGTGAGCTGTGTTTAGCTCCAGGGAGCAGCTGGGCATTCCATCAAAGTGTCACCGCCAGGGGGAAGGAGAGCCTTCCTCTCCTTGTCTCTTGCCCCAAGATCCCACCAGTCCCATGCCAGGTGAAGGGGAGGGAGAAGGGCTATAGACAGGAGGGGAGAGTCACATCGTAAAAATAAGGGACAAGACATATCCCTGCAGAGCTATCCAGCTCCACTCCAGGCTGAAAGATGCCCCCAGTTTGGTTGAGTTCAGGACATGAAGTGAGACTCCTTGGAGGCTCCCCAAGGACATGGACTAGCCATTGAACTGAAGTTAGGATGCTTTTAGGCCAACAGTTTGGCTAAGGATCTTGGAAGGGCAGGAGAGGCAGGGAAAGTATGAAGAGAGATATGGGGAAAATTTCCAAGTTGAATCTGGGTACAATCAGTCAACAAAGTGCTGCCTGATTATGAGAGGAGGAGGGGAGGATCAGAATATACAGGATGGATATCAGGTACATCCCCATGCCTGAAATTTTCTCCCTGCTAATCTCTGCCTCCTGGCTTCCCTGGTTTCCTTCAGTTCCCAGCTAAAATCCCACCTTCACCTTCTACAGGAAGCCTTCTCTGATTCCTCTTAATTCTAGTGCCTTCTCTCCATGGAGTACCTCTCATTTTTCCTATATATAACATACACAGTTCTTTGCATGTTGTCTCCTCCACCAGACTGCGAGCTCCCAAAGGGCAAGGACTGTCTGACACATAGTAGCCACTTAATAAAAATCTGTTGATTGTCTGACTGGCTGGCTGGTAATCTTAGAGGAGAAGGCCTGAACAGCTGAGGGGTGGGGGTAGGAGGACCAAAAAAAGGCCTCCTGGAGCTGTGACTGAGCTGAGTCTGGGGAAGTCAGGGGATTTAAATCAGAGGCTGGGAGGATGAAGGCCATTAGAAGCTTGAGGAAGAGTCAGGGCAAAGGCAAGAACATGGAAGGCGGCATGTCATATTCACAGAGTAGCAAGTTGACCAGAACACCAGGATCAGAATTCTCTAGAGGAGAATAGAATGTAAAAGATTGGAATGGTAGGAATGGCCAAGATCATGAAGAGTTTTAATGTCCAAGGACTTTAAACCTGACCCTGAGAGGTAATAGGAAGTCACTGCAGTCATTTACATTGGGGGGGGGGGCTAACAGAAGAGATACTGATCTGCACCATCCTAGCCCCCCACAGAACCAAACCCAACAAGGACCTTCCCACTCCCCTTAGGATCCAGGCACTTCCCCAACTTACTTCTCTATTTGTTATGTACTCAATGAATACAACGTACATTTTCCCTTGCTACAAAGT
Organism: Petaurus breviceps papuanus; assembly: GCF_028583685.1. Lineage (NCBI taxonomy): Eukaryota > Metazoa > Chordata > Mammalia > Diprotodontia > Petauridae > Petaurus > Petaurus breviceps. The sequence goes on from NW_027187338.1 coordinate 4,357,614, forward strand.
TCAAAACCTTTCCTGCCCTTCAAAGATCAGTTCCAGTCATCACCTACTCCACCAAAACCTTCCCATCAGCTGGGCTGCATTGCTTATGCCCTCTTCTGAATTCCTATTTCACTTATGCTAAATGTAGCATTCTAGTAACTGCTCTGTGACTGTTTTGTGGGTGTTTGCATTGTCTTCCCTATAAGCCTGTGGAGCTCTTGTGAACAAAGACTGCCAAACTTCACCTCCCTCCCTCCATTGCCCAGCATAGGGATGGGCACATACTAAGCATTATCAAAACATACACGTGTATAGATGTATTATATGTGCATATATGCACACAGACATCCATATACACCTACGTGTGTGCATATACATACACACGTGTACATATACTTAGATATGTGTATATATACACATATGCATTCTAATAGGGGCACAGTATATGCATATATACACATTTGTAATACATATACCTTATGTGGGTGCATAAATGGTATATGTTTAAATATATACATATATGCATTCTAATGGAGGTACAATATATACAGACATAAAATTCATAATGCATACATACATGTACATTGTGTATATACACATATGAATATGTGCAAAAATACACATGCATAAGCATTCTAATTGGAGTATACTAATTTCTGTATATAGGCATTCATAACACATGTATACATACCAATTTGTATATACATACATATATACATGTGTATGTATACATATAGGCATATGCCTATATACACACATATATGCATACTATGTTTCCATATACAGACACTCATAATAATGTATACATACCCAATTATATATGTACATGTGCATATGTGTGTACATATGTATATATATCCATGTATACACACAAACACAGACATATACACATACAAATGATCTGCTGTCAGAGCTGGGAGAGATCTTGGGGCATTTCACCTCTGAGATGAAAAGACAGATGAAAGGCGAGAGGCAGAGTCAGCACAAATAGGCCACAGGATTTGGAGTCTGGGAAATACATTTCAAATTCTGCCTCTGGGACTTACTAGATGTGCAATCATGGGGAAAAAAATCACTCAGCTTTTCTGGGCCTCAATTTCTTCACTGGGAAAATGGGCATAATAGCTCTCCTAACATCTTCCTCATAGGCATGTTGTGTGACTCCAGTGAGATCACGGATGTTAAGTGCTTTGTGAACTTTAAAGCATACACACATGTTATTTATTGTCATTTCATCCAAACCCCTTATCTAACACATGGGGAAACCGAGACACAGGCAAGGGCCTCTGGTAAGAACTGCCCCAGATGTGTGTGACTGGACTGGTGTCTGAGAGCTCCATTCTGAGACTTCTCTCTCACAGTGAGCGAGAGCTTCCGGCGAGGGGCAGTGTCCTTTCCAGAGGAGCCAGCTCGCTCACTCTCCCTTCAGACCAGGTCCTCCCCAGAGACAGCTACTATATAATCTATTTCATTTGTCTCTTGCTGGCCTGGGCCAGGAAGGTCTAAAATAAGCTATGCTATTAAAAAAAATGGAAAAAAGGCAAAACATGCCCCAAATTGGAGGGATTTCTGTGTAAAGGAAGTCCCACAAGGCTCACCAACTGCATCGGCTTCCTGCCCACTCTGGGCCCATTTTACCCTGGAGAAAGGAGGCTAAAAAGCTCCCAGGCTCTTCTGGGAGCTAGCACAGAAATGGAATTCAAGCATTAGCTCAGCCCTAGCCTCTTGAGACTAGCCAGAGGGGTCTACTGCACCTTTCCTCAGTACAGATGTCTCCCAGGTGTGCCGTACACAGATGGCCCCATCACTAGGGGGTGAGAGGATGTGTTGTACATTGATGGCTCCATCACTCAAAAAAAGGACATGTGCCTCTGGGTTTCTGGTTCCCATTGGGGAGCAATATTACTCCCTCAGACTTTGATTTTTCTATTGTTTATGTTTGTGTTTTGTTCTTTCTTCCTTTGTCCTCTCTGTGCACATCTGGCCACGTGACTGGCTGTCAGGGTCCAGGCCGCCCTGAACCTCAGGCCTTTTCTCTACTGCAGCGTAACTTCTGGCCTACTTCTGTCAAGGCTGTGACTGCAGCGGGTGTGCAGATTAATGAGGTCCGGGCTGTGGCTGGGCCTGAGGGGACTCGCCTCATTTCTAGGTGACCAGGGATTTGAACCTAAATTAACTTTGACTCCCCTCTTTGTGTCCCTGCTCTCCTGCCTCCTCCTCCCAGTGCCCACACACATTCAGAAAGGAAGAAAAAAAAGGATAAGGAAGAAAAGAGGGAGATGAGGAAGGTGTTCAGTCATGTCCCACTCACCATGACCCCATTTAGGATTTTCTTGGCAAAGATACTAGAGGAGGGTGGCTAGGTGGTGTAGTGAATAGAGCACTGGCCCTGGAGTCAGGAGGACCTGAGTTTAAATTCGGCCTCAGACACTTAACACTTAACTAGCTATGTGACCTTGGGCAAGTCACTTAACACAATTACCCTCCAAAAAGCAAAAAAAAAAAAAGATACTAGAGGAGTTTGCCATTTCCCTCTTCAACTCATTTGACAGATGAGGAAACTGAAGCAAACAGGGTTAAATGACTTGCCCATTATCACACAGTTATTAAATGACTGAGGCCAGATTTTAACTCTGGAAGATGTCATCTTTTTTTTTCTTTTTTTTTTTTTGGAGGGTAGTTGGGGTTAAGTCACTTGCCCAAGGTCACATGGCTAGTTTTTGTGTTAAGTGTCTGAGCTCAGATTTGAACTCAGGTCCTCCTGACTCCAGGGCCAGTGCTCTATTCACTGTGCCACCTAGATGCCTCGAAGATGAATCATCTTGACTCTAAGCCTGGCACTCTGTCTGCTGCACCACCTACGTGCCCAGAGATAAGGAAGAGAGAGTAGAAAAAGGAAGCAGAGAAGAGGAGGAGAAAATAGAAGAGGAAGAGAAAGCAGAGGAAAGAAGAAAAGAGTTAGATGAGAAGTCACTAGCTATCATGTTCAGTAGAAAGAGGACTGGATTTAGAGTTAGTTACAGTTTACTCAATTTCTTTTCTACTCTCATCCCAACATACATGAGAGCATACCCCCAAACTGAGAAAACTGTCCACAAATATCTGCCAGCCCAGATATCCATAGTCACCAATGTAACGAATGAAGAAAAATAGCAGTGGAGAGAGCCAGTCATACACAGAAGAGAGTATCCAGTGATAAGTCCAATGATAAAATCTATGACATCAGATGTCTAAACACAAGTCTGCCAGGTACAGGCAATAAACAAAAAGAACCAGGTGCTTAATGCAAGGAGGGAAATCACATCTAATAGGGGTTACTGACATTTGATAGGGAAGGAAAGCAACAAGCATTTATTAAATGCCTACTGTGTACCAGGCATTGGGCTAAGCGCTTTACACATATTCCTTCACTTGATTGTCACAACAAAACTGGGAGGGAGGCGCTATCATTTTTCATTTTCTATTTTATGCTTTATCCTGTAGGCAATGGAGTTGATTGACTAGGGGTTGACATATTCAGACTTGCACTTTAGAAAGATTGTCTGACAGCTGAGAGGAGGCTGGACCAGAATGGGGAGAGACGAGGCAGGGAGATCAACCAGCAGGTGGTTGTAGCTGTCCAGGTGTGGGATAATAGCCTGCACAGGATGATAGAAGTGTCAGAGAAGAAAAGGGGGCATACGTGAGAGATTAGAGATGTTCTAGGGGCAGCTTGGTGGCACAGCGGATAGAGTGCCAGGCCTGGAGTCAGGAAGACTCATCTTCATGAGTTCAAATCCGACCTCAGACACGTACTAGCTGGGTGCCCCTGGACAAGTCACTTAACCCTGTTTGCCTCAGTTTCCTTATCTGTAAAACGAACTGAAGAAGGAAATGGCAAACCACTCCAGTATCTTTGCCAAGAGAACCCGAAATGGGGTCATGAAAAGTCAGACATGATTGAAAAATGAGTGAAAAACAAAAAAGAGATATTCCAAAGCAGAGATCAGTAATCTATGGTCCAAGGGCCCAATCTGGCCTCCAGGCCACACAGTGTCCCACAAGCTAAATAGGGTTTTTACATTTTTAAACACTGGCTGTAGTTTGCCAAACCCTGTTGTAAAGAAAGAAATGACAGGGCTTGGCAACAGATTGGTTGGATATTTATTTTGCCTGTTTTCTCAGCTCATCATTTAAACACCAGTATTTTTCTGGTGATGCTCCATGCCTGGTAATCATGGAAGATTGCAATCTCTAAAGAATCAAAACTGTAGGTGACCTGACGAGCCACCAAGGGACATATGTTGGGCAAACTGTGCTGCAGCATGATGCCAATAATAATAATAGCCAATGTTTATAAAGGGCTTTAAGACTTGCATTTGGTTATTTGGTCAATCAATCAAGTGCCAGCTATAATTTTAGCTAGCATTTATATGGCACTTTATGATTTGCAAAATGCTTTACAAATGTCTCATTTGATCTTCCCAACAACGCTGAATCACAGTTGCTATTGTTATCCCCATTTCACAGATGAGGAAACTGAGGCAGATAGAGGATAAGAGACTTGTCTAGGGTAACACACCTAGTATCTGAGGCTGGATTTGAAATGAGGTCTTCTTGACTCCAGGTCCAATGCTCAATGCATTGTGTCACTTAGCAGCTAGGTTCCTGGAATATATCAAAAAATGAAATAATCCCTACTCTGCATCAGTTCACATTTCAGTGGAGGAAAAAAGAAATATAATCAAATTATATACAGCATAAAAATGTTAACACAAATTTTTATGAAGCAGTTAAGTACAAAATAGTTAACCACAGGACAGCCAGGTGGCTGTAGATAGAGCACTGACCCTGGAGTCGACCCGAGTTCAAATGTGGATTCAGACATTTATTTGCTCTGTGACCCTGGGCAAGTCACTGTAAGGGTTATGGGATTTAAAGATCTCCCATGCCCCATGGACGTGC
>NW_027187338.1:4362546-4395354 GCF_028583685.1 Petaurus breviceps papuanus
GGATAATTATATCAGCATATTTGTAATCTCTATAGGCATTGTGAATATGGCATTGCTGATACAGTCACTTAACCCTGTTGGCCTCAGTTTCCTCATCTGTAAAATGAACTGGAGAAGAAAATGGCAAATCACTCCAGTATCTTTGCCAAGAGAACTCCAAATGGAGTCACAGAGAATCAGAAATGACTTAACAAAAAGTTAACAACCCTTTGAGGCTCTTGAGGTATTATTCTAATTATATAGAAGAAAAACTTAAGTTGAAAGAGGTTAAATGACCCACCCAGGGTCACACAACTAATATGTGTCAGAGGTATATTATGAATCCAGGTCTTTTGGAGTCTAGTCCTCAATATGCCATGCCATGCCATGGCTTCTGCACAAAAAGGTGGTATAAAAATACCGTCTAGGAAATGTGTGTTCAAGAAGGAAGGTGGACTGGCCATGGTCTGTATGCACACGCATACACACACATTAACATCTAGTTTTGCCTAGTAACATCTGGTATCTGTCCATTTGGATTATTCCTTGATTTTTTAAATGATATAACACTGGAATTTAATGTCCTATAGTATGTCCTAATTAGTGTAGAAAGAACTTCCTGACAAAGAATGTTATGAGACACTTGTGTGTTAACAATTCAGCAATCCAGCAGGCACTTCCTAGGTACCCACAATTAAGGAGGCACTTCATGTTTTCCATAGAAAGACAAAAGGAAAATCATCCCTTGCCCTCAAGGAGTGCACCCTCTACTCAGGGCAGAGGAGCAGGGAAGAAAATGCAAAATAATCTGAGCTGGGACAGGGCACTAAGGCCTGAATGGGAATCCCACCAGGCTTCCTAGAGCAAGTAGAATATGATTTGAGCCAGGAAAGATAAGGATTCTGAGAAGTAGTGATAAAGAGGAAGTATATTCCAAGCATGGGGGCCATTGAATGTATAGAAGATAGAATGTCAATTTCACAGAACAACTAGCAATTTAACTGAACTAGAACATAAAGCAAGTAAATGAGGAATAACATGAAATAAGATTAGAGAGGTAGTGTGGAGCCAAATTGTGAAGGGCCAGACCAAGGAGTCTGTATTTCAAACTGGAGGCAATAGGGAGCTTGGGAAGGTTTTTGAGGAAGAGAGTAACCTGCTCAATTCTGACTCTTAAGAAGATTATTTTATGAGTTCTGGAAGCATTGAAGGAGACATTGGAAGCAGGTAGAGAAAGCAGGAGGTTATTCCAGTAGTTCAAAGAAAGGGTTTTCTAATCACAAAGTCACCAAGTTGGGAGAAAGGGGAGCTTATTTCTGCAACTGTATGGAAGATGGAGAGGAGGGATGCTGGGGTCAGGAACACTGGTGTATCAACACTGGCACTATCAGTCACATCATCTCTCTAAGCCTCAGTTACCTCATCTCTGAAATGGGGACAATAATCTTTGTACTACCTACCTCCAGAAGTTGTAAGGAACTCTGTAAACTTTAAAAGCTCTATATAAGCAGAAGTATGAACAATTTTTATGTTTTATCCTGTAGGCAATGGAGCTGATTGTTTTATTGTTGTTGTTGATGATGCTGATGTTCCTAGAATCCACACCTCCAAGAAGGAGACCTCAGTTAGATTCCTAGGCCATTCCGGGAACCTTTGAGCTACTGGGCAGTGCAACTGAAGGAAAGTGAACCAAGAGTCAGAAGAGACACATTCCAAGGCTTTGTCACTCACGCCCATTGTTTGACCTCTCTCTAAGCCTCTTCTCCCTTACCTAATATGAGGGGCTCTATAGATTTTTCCAAGTGAAAGCCAATGATTCTAAGTGTTTGTAAAATCCACTGAGAGCTCAGAGAAGTCCTGTGAATGGTGGGGGGAGGGGTGTACAAAAGCAGTGTAAGACCCTTGATTTGATTGGGAGGAACCAATGACCTACTCCTAATCTTCAGGTCTTTTAAGTGAGCTGGAGTCTAAGTAATGTTAGATTCAGTCCAGCTCCAGAAGCAGGAGGATGGATCAAGTGACTTTCTAACATCCCTTTCAAAACCTTTAGAAGCTAACTGGAATTTGGAAAGCCAGTTGGAAACCAGTCATGACTTGTATGTATGAGGGAAAGCAGAGACAGAGGGAGTCAGGGGCACCTCCAGCCTCTCCGTACACACATATCCACCTGGCCCCCCAGCCTCTGAGAAGGAAAGGAAGCCAGGTGGCCAAGAACATCTGCCCCACCTCTCCTCCAGGGAGAACCTGGGACTGCCAGGACAAGGCTTGAAGCTGCTGCCCAGACGGAGAAGAGAGAGCAGGTCAGTGACATGACTAATGGTCCTATTTGTGAAACACAAAGGTTTCTGTCTTTTGCCAGGTTTGCACAAACAGCAGCTGCTTGAGCCCTGTGGGGTTACTGGGAGTTGGGATCATGGGTTTCTTTTTCTCATCTGTCCAGCTTGGGGCAGCATAGGACACTGCCCAAGATTTAGAAAAAAATAAATAAAAGGAAATTTTATTGCCACCCCCTCCCTCTATGAATAGAACTGATGCCAGGGGATCAACTGGACCTTCAGAAAGATCAATTGATCATTATCCCAGCAAAACTCATCTTCCATTCATTCAAGGAAAAACTCCACATTATTCCTGGTCGGGGGAAAGAGTATACAAGGCAGAGAAAGTAGTTCTTTATTTGGAGTCACAGGATCTGGGTTAGAATTCCAATTCTGCCTCTTACCACATATGTGACCTTGGACAAGTCTCTTCACAAAATCTGGGTTTGTTTTCTCATCTCTAAAATGATAATGTTGAACTATATGGTCTTATATCCAATCAGGACCATTACTAATGATTTGTGTACTTGGATCAAAGTGGCACAAAATATGAGCAGGGGTGGAGGATCCCTTAAAGTGCTTTTGCAGGGCAGGAGAAAGATTCCAGGGTTCTCTTTTTTTTGCCCAATTACTCTTATTAACTAGATGCTAAGCTCAGTTGTTTCTAAGCTGCTGAAGAATTCTAAGTATTGTCAGCATTCTCTAAATTTTGGCTGGCTGGGCAGAGCCCCACTGCCCTGCCAAAGTTAGGGCCATTCTTTCAGCTCTCAGTTCATAATCCTATGACCTGTCTCCTCATATCCAATCCTGATTTCCCATAATCCTTTCAGGACTCATCTCCTCTCAGGGTGTCATTGTTTTCGAGAGCATCCATGGCTGAGCTCTTTGTAGGTACAGTTAACCAAAATGGGACATCACTTATGTGTTGTCTCCCACCTGAGAAATCTTCATACTAACCTCTTTTATAGTTTTCCCACTAGGATCACAGAACCTCATAGGGCTTCTAGTCCAACATCTCATCCAAAAGATAATAATCCCTTCTATAGAATCCCTAAGAGAAAACTGAGCAGCTGGATGGCTCAGTTGGTAGGATGTGTGCCTAGAGTTAAGAAGAATCTTCCTTTTGAGTTCAAATCTGGTCTCAGATATTTAATAGCTGTGTGACCCTGGGCAATTTTCTTAATCCCATTTGCCTCAGTTTTGTCACCTGTAAAATGAGCTGGAGAAGGAAATGGCAAGGCACTCCAGCATTTCTGCCAAGAAAATCCCAAATGGGGTCAGGAAGAGTCAGCTGTGACTGAAAAACAACTAAACAATAAGAGGTTGTCTATCCAAATTCTACTTAGATAATTCACCGCCTCAAAAAGCAGTTCATTCAGGAGTACTATAGGATCCCAGACTTCAAACTGCAAGGGACTTTAGGGGTCACCTCGTCCAACTCCCACCTTTTTTACAGGTCAAAAAACTGGGGCCAGACTCAGTCTTTGGGGGCTTGATCATGGTCATAAGTGGTAGAATCAGGATTCAAACCTAAGTCCTTTAGCTTCAAATCCATTTTTTTCACTATGGCACACTGCCTCCTCTGTTGGTTGGGCAGGGCAGATTCATAGAATTTCAGAGTTCTAACAGACCTCACTGCCCATCTAATCCAACCCATACTACCAACACACCTGACAAATAGATGTCCAGCCCAGGGGAACTTCACTACCTCTCAAGGCAGCCTGTTTGGAGACTTCTAAATTCTTCTGAATAGTTCGAATTCTTAGGAAGCGTTTCATGGCATCAAGTCCAAATTTTCCTCCTTGCAATTTCCACCGAGGAAATTTTCACCAGCTAGGTAACACAGTGTATAGAGTGCTGGATCTAAAGTCAGGAAGACTCATCTTCTTGAGTTCAAATCTACCCTCACACATTTTCTAGCTATGTGACTCTTGAGTAAGTCACTTAACCCTGTTTACTTCAGTTTCCTCATCTGTAAAATGAACTGGAGAAGGAAATGGCAAATCACTCCAGAATTTTTGCCAAGAAAACCCTAAACGGGGCCAGGAAGAGTCAGCCACAATTGAAAAGACTGAACAACAACAAATTTCCACCAAACTCCTTGTTTTGCCCTATGAGACCAAACAAAACAAGTTTAATCCCTCTGCCACATGATAATTTAGCAACCAGTCAATAAACATTTATTTACTACCTACTATGTCCCAGAGACTGTGCTATGTATACAAAGACAAACCTAAAAGAGACCTTGTCCTCAAGGAGTTTACATTTCGTTGGGAGAAGATAGCATGTACATATATAAGCATATGCCAAATATATGAATATATGAGCTTATGTCAAATATATGCAAAAGAAATGTAAAGTAAGGTTTGGGAGGTGGCCCTAGTAGCTGGGGGATCAAGAAGGGTCTTGGCAAGTTTTCAAGTCATGGTTCCCCAGACTTCCTTCCTGGTGGTTCTGTTTTACATGCCCTCTTAGTCTTCTCTTCTCTGGGCTAAGCATCATCAGTCACTTTAGTCAGTCTTCATATGGCATGGTCTCCATCTTCTAACTGAATGGTCTCCAGTTTTTCCCATCCTGTCAACTGTCTATCAATGTTTTATCAACATCCTTCCTCAAATGTGATACCACAATCCCCACATGGGGCTTGATCAGTGGGTCTCTCAATTCACTAGTCCTAGACACAACACGTCTCATCATATAGCCTAGGACCCAATTAGCTCTTGGGGCTGCCATTGTACCCCATTGATTTATATTAACTTTTGCTGTCCTCTAAAACCCAGACATCTTATTTAGATGTCTGCTTTCTAGCCATGCCTCTCCTATCTAGTGCTTTTGAGGGTTGATTTTTTGAGTCCAAAATGTAAAAATGACTATAATTGTCTCTATTAAGTTTGAGATCATTTGAATCAACCCAAAATTATAGCCTGCCTAGAAGTTTTAGGGTCCTGACTCTCATCCAATCTTGTAGCTATCCATCCAACTTTGTGTCACCTGAATCATCTAACAAACATTTCATTTATGCTTTTATCTAAATGACAGGGCCAAGAACAGAGTCTGGGGGTACTCCATTAGAGACCCTCTTCCATATTAATATCGAACCATTAATAAACTTGACCACTCAACAAGTTCCAAATATGTTTACTTAAAAAAGTTTAACTTTTTAAAAATTCCCCCTATTGCCCAAAAACCCATTCTTGTCCCCATGAAATAAAAGCATATTGAAGAGCTGATATATTTTGAGGTGAATTTTGTTCTACCACCATCTTTGCTCAGGAATAGCTGAGTGTGGGTGGTTCTTAGTTCAAGAACACTTGCTTCTTCCGCTTGTTACAAAATAGCATAACTCCTGCTTAACCACCCTGGCCTCCCTCCCTGGGATTTGATAAGCCAGTTTTGGCCTTATCTTGCTCAGTTCCAGTCCCACATAGAGCTTCCTACAATGCTGGCCGTGCCACTTGGCTATACCCTGACCCTTTTGAGCTCCTCTTTATATTATCATCTCCCATTAGAATGTAAGCTCTTTGAGGTCAAGGACTATCTAGCATGCTTCTGTTTGTATCCCCAGGTTTCCAAGACTGCTTGGCACATAGTAAGTAAGCACTTAGTGTTTTATTTATGTATCTACACTGCCAAAGGACTGCATTGCACTCCTGGAATTCAGTCTTCTGGTACAAAGTCTCACTCACCTAGCCCTAAATATGGCTCTGTCCCCAAATCCATTTCTTTTCTCTGATGGACCAGAAAGCTGCACCACGCTTAAGTAGTCCTGAAGCCCCCTTCCTAGTCCCAACAGCAGGAGTTTGCTTCTGATCCAGGTTGGCTTGCTACACAGACTCTGCAACTTTTTGAAGTTCCAGCCCCAGGGTTTGCCTCATCCAGCCCTAGGCCTTTAGCCCATACTGGACACACCCTTTGCAGAAACCAGCTTCATCTCCTCCCTCTGGCACTCAGCTCTGGCCACAGAAATATCTCCTCAGTATGTCACATCAAACGGACTTCACAATCATGTACATTAATTGTAGGGGGATACGGGGAGGGTTGTCTCTTGGAGACCAAGGATTCTATGAGAAGCTCACAGTCTTTAGCCCTTTTATATTTGATGGAAGGTTCACTCTGATCCCTTGGCATGATTATTCCCTGAGGCATTGCCCAGCTCTAGCCCAAAGCTATCCTCAGAAGTCTAAAGGCTGGGTCTGACACTTTTCTCCCAGCATTTTCCATCCTGAAATCTTCCCCAAACCCTCTCTCTCCAGCAAAGGAGGGAACCAGTCCCTCAGGGAAAGGGGTGAGGGGAGGAAGAGAAAGAAAAGGGGATCAGAGAGGAGAGAGAGAAGGATTGCTAGCATTCTCCCCTCTAGCTCTTCCCATACAGATCGATTTCTCAGGGGTTGGGATAAAGGTATATCATCTCTTTCCTCCAGAGCCTCACTGCCCTTCTCTGCCTGGGCCCTTTCTCTCTGACTTGGCTCCTTTGGGGAGCTGACTGGGCTTAGGGTTGGCTTTGAGGGTTTGCCATCACCATCACATTACTTGGATCAGCAAATTCAAAATATTGTATATGCAAAGTAAGATGTAGAGAGGGGAGGTACTAATAACTGGAAGGATGAAGAAAGGTCTCATATAGAAGCTGGCACTTTGAATTCTGAGGCAGAGGTGAGGGATCTGAGTGTTCCTTCAGGTTAGTACCCTTCCTACCTGCAGCGTTTCTTTAGAGTCCCCTCAATCAGTTGGGATGAGGTTTTGTCTCTAACTGGGGGGACGAGAAGCTGAAGAGAACAGTCCAGAAAAGCTCCTCAGTTGTCCCTCCCCTCATATTCACCCCCCTCTCCCAACTTGTGTCATGGTTTCAAATGGGAGCTGTTCATTGGAGACAAGCTAGACAAAGCCCATGCTCCCACCTGTGTCCCCCTGAGCCCCTTCCTACTTCCATCATAGAGCAATGGTGTCTGTGTCTGGATACCTAACTCCATTTTCTTGAGAGGACTCAGATCATCTTGGGACAACCCAGGAAGGTGGGACAGCTGGAGAGGGGCTCTTTGAACAAATAGCCTTTCCTTTACCCCCAGAAGAAACTGAATATTATCAGTGTTTGTAAAGGATGTGTCCTAAGTTCTTCAAACTAGGAGATGGGCTTCAGTCTAGCTCTTCCCTGGGACCAGCACCCTAACACACAGGAAAGAGAAGGGAGCACTTTCTGGGCATGGATGGATATGAAAGGTTAAGAAAGCATTGCAATATGAGATGGACTCAAGCTGGGGGTGGGGATGGGGTGAATGAGGGGTGTTTTGAAGCCATAAAAGAAGGGAGGGCATTTCACAGTCTGGTAGAGGGAGGAGATGGGAGGTGGTACAGAAGTAGACAATGGTGAAGAGAGAGAGAAACTCAGTAGGAACAGAGATAAAAGCTCTGGCAGACTGGGCAGTTGTAATTGTGGAGAAAGAATGGAAACCCATTTGAAAATGTGTTCTTGCTGCCCCCCTTAAAGGCTGTGTACTTCTCTGACATAATTAGAGTTATCTCAGGAAAGTGTTCTGAGACTTGTCATTTTGGGGAAATGTCAGTTTGTTTTCTAAACCTTAAAGAATCAGAGAAAAATGAACTCTTTATTATTGTTCAGGTAAAGTTAATTTTTGAAATCCTAGTTTCTGTCTTACATATGCTAAGTATTTGTGGCCATGTGCCCTGGGGGCTTATAGTTTCTTAGGGACAGTGGGGGAGGGGGGAGAAAGGGGGGGGGAGAGAGAGAAGAAAGAGGAGAGAGAAGAAACTGCCTTCCACAAAGGCTCTGGGAGATCTGATCTTTCATTCATTCATTTATCCAACAAGTATTGAGCATTTAATATATGTCACTGTGCTAGGTGCTGGGGATACAATGTTAAAAGCAAATTCAGTCCTTGCCTTCAAGTTGCTTCCTTTTGTTTGGGAAAGGGTACAACAAAATGCCTACAGATCAGTAAATTCAAAATATTGTATATCCAAAGTAAGATGTAGGGAGGAGGTACCGATAACTGGAAGGATGAAGAAAGGTCTCATATAGAAGCTGGCACTTTGAATTCTGAGGCAGAGGTGATGAGAAAAACCGAAGGGGATCTAGGAGTCTCTTCAGGTAAGTACTTTAAATACCCTTCCTACTTGGGGGGTTTCTTTAGAGTGCCCTCCGTCAGGATGACTTATTCCCACCGTCGTTCCTCCTATACTACCCCCAGTGAGATGGGCGTGTATGAAGGACCCTTCTGGACCAGGTCCAATCAGGTCTCACTCAGGTTACACTAAAAGTTCCTGTCCAATCCCCCACCAGCAAGTGGGTCTGGGGGTCAGTTGCTTCTCCTTTGGTATTGACTCCAAGCACCAGAAAACCTCCCAGTCATAAAATAAGAGAACAGAGGCAGTAGAGGCAAGGGAAGGCAGGCAGGGAGGGAGTAATGGTGGGGAAGAGGCTGGGCTTGGCTGTGGAGCCCAGGGCCACTGCCGGACTGCTGCGTAAGCAGAGGAAAGTTACTTAAGGAGATTAAATGAGTCAGTGCAGTATGTCAAGCACAGTCATTTAAATGACTCAAAGCCTGGATTGTGAAACAACGACAATTTACAGGGACAGCGGATGGTGTCCCAAGTGCTCTAGCCGGGACTGGAACCATAAAGAGAAAGCAGGAGGATGGAAGGGGGAGGGGAGTGGGGAGTGGGGATGCTAACTCCTTCTATGCCAGGCTGCTGGCAAGCAGGACCTTGTATTCCTCTGGTGTCCCCTCTCACAGGCAGGGAATGGCTGGCGGCCTCAGGCAGGAGTGTAATAATAGCAACAACACAATAACAGTAATCCCCAAAGAGACAAAGGCCTGGTTCTTTTAAAAAGACTTCACGTGAAACTTGCTGTGTAGTTTACTGAGGAAAGTGTGAATAAGTAAATGCCAAGCTTGCATGACTCATTGCTTCATTGATTATATGGAGCTTTCAGGTTTGCAAAGTTCTTTACATGTGAGAGTATTTAAAGCATTGGAGGCATTCAAATAGGGAAAAAATCCTCAGATGGCCATCCCAAAGACAGGGGATCGGCTAGTCCCAGTAACTGAATCAAAACATTCAAAGGCTTCTGTAATGGGAATGCAAATTTGGAAGATCTTCCCTGCCCCTAGGCTAAAGTGCACCTGAAGCTCAGAGAATGTAACAACCTTTTGGACCCACTGGCCAATCAAAAAGTATCTACTGAAAAACAAGCCTCCCACCCCAGGCTTCAGGTGCACTTTAGCCTAGGGGCAGGGAAGATCTTCCAAATTTGCATTCCCATTACAGCTTCTGAAAAAAGCTAGTGTAGCCCTTAGCCCTGGGGAGTGGGTATACTGGAATCACTAAGGATTTCGGTAGATGCTGACCCCTGGTCAAAGACAGGTTATGATCCGAGTACTTTTCCTGTGATGGGAAGGGTTTACACTGAGCCCTCTGCACTTTCTGTCTTGGTCCCCCCTGTGACAAGTGGCTGGCCAGTGTCCAGGCTCAGTTGGTGACCAGGGTCAGGGTCCACAGCTCAAGGCTCAGACTGTGATTGAGGTTAGGGCTTTTAAAAAGTAGATTTTATAGATTGCTCCTGTCTAGAATAAACACATGTGGACATATAAAGTCATTTATCAGCCCTCATTCTCTTCTTTTCCATACAGCCAATCAGCACTTGGCCCCATCCCACAGCCCTCCTGGAGGAGCCACTGAATTCATCCCAGAAGCTACTCAAGAGTTCCTTGCAGGCCAACACATCCCTTGGATTCATTCTCTGTGTCAGAGACTGAATCTTGGATCTGGACAAGAATGCTGGCCTTAATTAGCTCTGGGATATCAGGCTTCTTTCCTATCGATGTTGAAGAGTTTTAACTGAGCATCTCCCAGAAGGGACTGGACTGGGCTGGACTAGATAGCTCAAGCGGTCAAAATCAATGTTGATTTCAAGAGGCTGGTCACTAAGGAGATGATTATCCAGAGATACTTTGAATGGTCTCAAAGTGGAAGTCACATGGCTGTGCTGGGAAGCCCACAGCTAGGGATGATGCTTCAATGCTTGAGATATCATCAAACCTCTTTTCCATTGGGGTCAGGAAAACTGGCTTCAGACCTGGTCACTAGCTGGGCCATCCTGCCTTGTTAGGAATTATCATGTCTCTTTGGGGCTGGCATGATGGCACCATGGGAGTGACTCCTTTAGAGGAATACGTGAGGAAAAGTAACTCATGCCTGGAGTTGCCTCTAAGTCTTTCTTGCCTAGGATCCCTTAGAGAATCAGAAAATCTTAGTGCTGGACAGGATCTGAAAGGAGGTCCAGCTTCTTTATGTATAGATCTGATCATGATACTGCTCAAAAACCTTCAGTGGATCCCTATTACTGAGCAAAGCCCACACTCCTCTGCCTAGAATCTTTTGCTTTCTTTTGTTTGTTGAAATATATTATTGATTCTTTATACTGCTTCCCAGCGACCTCACCATCTCCCCCAATAGAGTCCTCCCTTATAACAAAAAATGTTCAGCTAAGCAAAAGAAATCAACCCATTAGCCATGCATGACAATGTATATCTCATTCAGCACCTATAGTCCACTTCCCTGACGTGGCCGATAAAAACAATGCATACCATGAATACATCCGTGTTCTGAGTCACCATTGATCAAGTGACTTCTGTCCCTTACAGCCCTGACTTCTTACCTAGCCTCTTTCCCCTCCCTTATTCTTACTGCCTGAACCCAAACCCTCTGCCAGCCTCCTAAAGAACAGTTCACATTTTATAGTCTTTCAGAGTTGTTTCCTTTGCACTATTTATTTACATAAATTGTTTTTCCATTCTGCCTACTGCTCTGCCTATGAGCTGTGAATTTTGAGTCACTGTCTAGGTTCAAATCCAAACTCATAGATGCTTACTAGCTTAGACCCTAGAACTTCCCTCAGCCTCAGTTTCTTCATCTGTGAAATGGGGATAATAGTGTCTACCTCATAGAGTTGTTGTGAGGATCGAGTGAAACCAATGTTTGCCAACATTAAAGCACCATTTAAATGTTAGCTGTTATTATTTATTAGAATTCAAAGCCCTCTACAATCTATTACCACCTTGCATTTCCAGCCTTATCTCATATTACTACCCTCTACCCACTCTATGCATCAATTAAATTGGATAACTCTCTGGCCCCTGGAAAGACCACCACTCAGCCTTTGCTCACACTGTTTCCTTTTCTTGGAATGTCCTCTCTCTCCCTTTGCCTATTGAATCAAATTTAAATCCCAATTCTGTAAAGTTTTCTTTGATTTCCTCATTCACATGGAATACTTTACACCTCTCTGATGTATAATGAATATCATTGTGCATCAGTTTTCTGAAGCTGCCTTATTTCCCCTACTAAATTTGTGAGCTCTGTAATTGCAGGTACCATGTCTTATCAGAATTTTAGAATTTTGAATCTTTCCCCCCAACATGGTTCTCCACCCAAGTTTCAGGTGCTTCATTCCCTACCTCTCCCTGTAACATTTCTGACAATAGATCGTCCAGATCCTGCTGCAATACCTACAGTGACTCAGAACTCAGAGGATCCTGCCTCATCAAGTGTAAATCTGATTTAGCCATGGGATGGTCACTTTAACCAAGCAAGGTCTACATCTTGTATGACACAAGAGTTAATAGAGAATCTATGTTAGTGGAAATATATTAGGTCTTGGGTGTGTGTGTGTGTGTGTGTGTGTGTGTGTTCATAAGGGTGAATGGAAGGTTTATGAACAGACCCTCCCTCCACCGAGAGGGAGTGGAGCTTGAGTTCAGGAGAAATAGTGAGGGGGTAGTACTGCATTGTTGGTCCATAGAGGAGGAGAGGGACAGCACTGCAGCAGGCCTTTGGATGACAGATGCCAAAGGTCCAGTGAGTAAGAGACACTCTGACTCCCTAATACAAGAGTCTTGCTAAGGGGAGCCTAGAAAGAAGGTGTCATCTCTTGAAAATCACACTAGCATCTGATGTCTGTGCCTTTCCAGGGAGCTTTCCCTGTACTAGAGAGCTCTGTGAAGGCAAGAACCACGCCGTTGGCTCTCTTTGTATCCCCTGTCTTTAGCACATAGTAAGCACTTAATAAATATTAGTTGGCTGACTGTTTCAAGAGCATTCCCAGCAACTACTGGCCTTTCTCACCTCCATCTGTGTTCTCTGCCCTTCATGGACCTGGCTTCTTGCCTGGCCTTTCTTCCTTCCCCTTGTTCTGATGGCCTTCACACAACAGCCTGGCCATCCACCCAAAGAAGAGAAAACACTCCCATGTGTTGGTCAGGACCCTGTGAGCAAAGATCAGCTGGGCAATCAGAGACTGGCAGAAGATAGTGGGCCATGATGGGACAGACTGGAGGGCTCAAGTCGGAGACCTGGGGTTCAGTTGGGAAACAAACAGTAGCCAATTGCAGTTAATGAAGGGATGACCCAGGGGGTTCATGGTTGTGCTTCTATCATTTACTGAAGAAGTCTGGCAGTTGGGGGTGGTGAAGAAAGAATGGGGGAGGGGAGCTCCTGGTAATTACCCTTCTCTGAAATGAAGTCATGGGATCATAGCAGTTAAAAATGGAGAAGAACTTTTATGCATTATGCAGGGGAAAGGCCACTGCATCTGCCATCAGAGGACCTGGTTATAATCCCACACCTACCACTTACTGCCTGTGACTTGAAAGAAAGAAAACAAGAGAAGAGAGAGAGAGACAGAGAGAGAGAGAGAGACAGAGAGACACAGAGAGAGAGACAGAGAGAGAGAGAGAGACAGAGACAGAGAGACAGAGACAGAGAGAGAGACAGAGAGAGACAGAGACAGAGAGAGAAAAGAGAAGAGAAGAGAAGAGAAGAGAAGAGAAGAGAAGAGAAGAGAAGAGAAGAGAAGAGAGGAAAGGAGGGAAGGAAGGAAGGAAGGAAGGAAGGAAGGAAGGAAGGAAGGAAGGAAGGAAGGAAGGAAGGAAGGAAGGAAGGAAGGAAGAGAGAGAGAACTGCGTTGTCCAACTGGCCAGTTCTGTTGGGTCCACAATAGGGCAGCTCCTGCTATTGCTCACAGAGGTGGTTGTTTGTCCTTCATTCTCCAAGAGGACCCTGACATCAGGGAGATGACATGTAAGCAAATTGGATTTAAGTGAGGGAGGACTGTGCAAAGTCACCAGTCTCACTCTCCCCTCTGGAGTCATCTGGGTACAGTGGCAAGTTATAGATCAGGACTACTGGAGAGGGCCCCAGATGCAGCGGGAGACCTTGTGCGACTTTAGGCAAATGAATTAATCTCAGTTATTTATAGGCCTCAGTTGCTTTCTCTCTAATCTGGAACATTAGAAGTTGGACCAGAATGTCTCTGAGGTCTTTCCTTACTCTAAAATTACCATCCTATAATTTTATTTTTATTTAGATTTTTTAATCAACAAAATGTCCTATCTTTTTAGAGTTCACCTAGTCAAAATCCTCATTCCTCAGAGAAGGAATTGGAGAAAGAAAGAAGTGACCATCCCCAGGTAACCCAGCTCCTAATGAAGTAGCAGGGCCAGGATTCCAATCCAGTTCCTTGGGCTCTGAATTCAGCACTCTGTTTTTGCTAAGGCTCACTGCTTTTTCTCTAGCACTGGTACTGCCCCCCCCCACCTCCCAACACACACAGAGGATTTTAAAAATTCTCTCTATTGTATTTAAAGCATTGCCAAATCCAATTAAAGTATAACCAATCAGCACATTTAATATGATTAAATCCAAGGGAGGCATGGAAAGAAGTCCTGGCCTGGAAGCTAAAAGACCTGGGGGCTCTCACCAGCCCTCCTCTCTCATACTGGATGGTGGACCTTGAGAAAATGAGTCTCTTCTCTCATGCCTTTAATTTTCCCATTTGTAGAGTGGGGGAATTGGTCTGATTAGTCTCTGAGATCATTCCAAACTTAAAAGTTTTATGAGCCTTGGTTTGCCATTATGTTGATGTGATAGTAATGGCAATTAAAGATTCCCCTGTATTGGCTTGGTTTTCAAATTGATTGTGTTAAAACCCAGAGCTTGTTAATCCCACCTGTGGGATGGACTTGTTGATGTGAAAAGAAAGTCCTGAACTGGTAGGAGCTGGTGACGTAGATTTGGAGAGACAAGAGAGAGGCGGAAGACCTTTTTGGAAGCAGCACCTCGTGGAGAGAGAGAGACTAAGAGAACTGCTGGTGGCCGCTTTGAATTGCCCTGGACTTTTGAGACCTGCCCCCTGAGCTACCAAGGACTGAGGAGACATGGCTGTTTTGCTGGTACTTTGTCTGTCTGTTTTGATGTTATTTTGCCAGATTTGTCCACTGGTGAAAGACAGTCCTTTTGTTGAAGAAGTCCTGGAACCTGGATGTTCACTAAGAAGCCCTGAGACTGTCCTGCAGACAGAGAGTGAATACTGTCCACTGGTGAAGGACAGTGCTGTTGTTGCAGGGGTCTGGAGACTGTCCTGCAGACAGAGTGAATACTGTCCACTGATGAAGGACAGTGCTGTTGTTGCAGGGGTCTGCGAGCCTTTCTGTTGGTTCAGAAGCCCTGAAGAAGGATTTTCTTGTTGTATGTTTACAGAAATCCTGGGAGAGGGCTTTGCTAATGTGTTCAGGGGTTCTAGGACTGTTCTACAGACAGAGGATGAATTCATGAAGGGACTGGCAATGTATCTTATGGCCTTGCTAAGCCTTGTCTCCCCAGGAACTAAGATTGCTGAGAACTTGCCTCCTGTCTAGATGAAGAAAAGACCTCCATTTGGGTATTAAGTGCTGTGTTTAAACTTGATGTAACTCTGGGGTAGATTCAATTGTGATCCAGGGGTGGGGAACTTTTGACCTTATGTTTGGAAACTAATCTCCATTTGAGAAGAGGGGCTTTGTGGTGGACTTAATTAAGGTATAGCCTAGGGGTGGAGAAGTTTTTAGAACAGAGACTTTGTAATTGATTGAATGTTTGGAAGGTCCTGGGGTGGGGTAGTCCTTGGAGATTATTTAATCACATTTAGTAAATGCTGTATTTGGAATGATGTCATGTTTTGATCTTCTCTGTTCTTGGTTTGTCACTGAATAAAATGGAGAGCACCTATGCTGGTATTTTGAACCTGGGAAGTTGTCTTTCCTTGGCATTACATTACAGTTGACTAGGCTGACGATTCCTCATTCCATTAGGTTAGGGATGTGGTAAAAGTGGTATGCCCCTACAAGATGGGGACCTAAAAGAAGGAAAGTGTCAGAAGAACCATGGACTGTGAATGCTCCAGTAAATCCAGAATCAGATGACCTTGTTTAAGTTCCAAGGACCCCGCTAACTGGCTGGGCAATTGAGGTCAAATCACTTTATCTCTCTGAAGCTCACTTTCCTCATCAACAAATTATGAATAATAATACATTGTCTTCCTCAAAGATGGTGGTAAGAAACAAATGAGATAATAAAGGACTAAGAGAATTGAAAAACACTGTAGAAACATGGGCTGTCACCTCCCTCTTGTCTTTGCAGAGTAGGGGACTATGGGTTTGAAATATTCCATATACTGTCAAAATCATCTGATGTGTTGGTTAATTGTGCTGAACTGTTCTATTTATCTTCCTTGTTAAATCTTTTTTATAAAGGATGCTTCATGGGGAAGGGGGGGAAAGGTATTCAGAAATAAAGGTAATAGAAAAATGTTATTGTTGAATTATTTTAGTTATGTCTGACTTCATGACCCCATTCGGGATTTTCTTGGCAAAGATACTGGACTGGTTCGCCATGTCCTTCTCCAGCTCATTTTATAGATGAGGAGCTAAGAAAATAGGGTTAAGTGACTTGTCCAGGGTCACATAGCTAGTAAGTATTTGCGTCCAGATTTGAACTCATGAAGATGAGTCTTCCTGATTTAAGGCCCTACATTCTATGTAAAAATAAAAGATATCAATAAAATATGATTTTGAAAAAGAAATGTAAACTGTTATTATTATTTCTTCCTATTTGGACTTTCTCCTTACAGACTTCTTTGAAAGAATTAGTTCCTAATGTAGGGCTTTTCTCTTATTAGGAAGAGCTCTTATAAGATATGACATTTGCCCTAAGCCTTGAAGGAAGGGCAAGATTCTGAAGGGTGGAAATGGAAGCAGGGAGAGGGCATTCAAAATCTAGGGAATGATATATGCAATGGTGGGCTGGCATAAAAATGCTGAATATGGATGGACATGGGGCATAGGGTAATTCAGGCTGGCTAGAGGATAGAATACATATGAGATAGTCATAAAAGATAGGATAGCAGCGTAGTACAGTGGAAATATTGCTGAATTTGGAATCAAAGCACTGGCATTCAAATATTGGCTTTTCCACATACTACTTATATATAACCTTGGACATCCCCTTTCATCCCTTTAGGCCTCAGTTTTTTCACCTGTAAAATGAGGCAGTTGGACTAAATGATCTCTAAGGTTCTTTCCAGTTCTTAATCTATGGTACTATTACTGTGGAAAGTGTTGAATGCTGGCCAAAGAGCTTATATTTTGCTTGGGAACTGATGAAGGATTTTGAACAGGAAGACATGACGCATGTGGTTGAATGTGAAAGCTGGATTGAAAAGGAAAGAATGAAAACAGAAAAATCTGTTAGTTAGGAAGGTATGGCAATAGTCCAAGAAGGTGGTAATGACAGCTTGTGTCTAGATTGGTGACTTTGGGAGTAGAAAGGAGAAGATAGATGGGGGACAGACACATGGTGTTAGGACTGCTCCCCACGAAATCACCTTGTCTTTATCCTGTATTTACTTCACAGTACTTTGAATCCTGAATCATACACTTATATGTATCATGTTGTTTCTAATGATAGATTCTAAGTTATTTGAGGGCAGGGACTATTTCATATTTGCCTCTGTATCCTTAGTGGTAACACAGTGCCTGACACGTTTTATGATTGTTGTTCAGCTGTTTCAGTTGCAGCTGACTTTCTATGACCCCATTTGGGGTTTTGTTGGCAGAGATACTGGAATGGTTTTCCATTTTCTTCTCTAGCTCATTTTACAAATGAGAAAACTGAGGCAAAAAGGGTTAAGTGACTTGTCCAGGGTCACACAGCAAGTTAAATATCTGAGGCCAGATTTGAACCAGGAAGAGGAGCCTTCCTGACTCTAGGCCTGGTCCTCTATCCGCTGAGCCATCTAGCTGCCATAATAGGTGTTGAATAAATGCTTGCTGATTCATTAAGGTAAATATGTTAGGATTTAGTGACTGGATATGAGAGGTGAATAGAAGGAAAGACTCAAAAGTTATTCTCGGGCTAACACACAGAAGCATAGACTCCTATATCTGTGGTTGTTGTTGAAAGCATGAAGGGACCTCAGAAGCCATCTAGTCCAGCTTGCTCATTTTATAGGAGAGGAGTTGAGGTCCAAGGAGACCAAGTGATTTTCATGGAGTTACAATGATCGTGAGCATTATTTCAGGATTTGAACACAGGTCCCACAAATCCAGAACCAGTGCTCATTCTACTACACCCCAGGACTTTAGGGAGAGAAGAAAAATCCTGAGAGATGTGGATCTGGCCCTTTACATACCATGTCCAGTTGGGTCTCCCAAGCCCAGGAACTGCCTTGGAAATGCGGGTGTCCCTCCCTTTCTACAACCCCACCACAGGAACATCTATCTGCCTTTAAAGCAGACAGTGGGAGAGAAGCTTCAATTCACAAAAGGATTTACCATTGGATAATGAGCTCTCCTGGTGCCCTTAAAACAGGATTTGATTTATAAAAGGATGATGGGAGATCAATTTTCCTGGAATGCATCAATTGCAAAAAGGAAGGGGCAGCTGATTCATGTCACTTACTCTCACAGAGTGCAGGACAACTGGCAATTGGGGAGGAGGGAGAACAAGCTGGGGATGTTTTCTTCATTTGTTTCTCCTGCAGCTAACCCCAAAGCCTAGACCATAGGAAGTATTCAGAAACAGCTATTGTCTAGGACCTGGTGCATAACTGACTGTTAGTAAACAAATACGAATAATAGTAGTTTTTGCTTCTCTAGCACTCAAAGATTTACAAAATTATTTCCTTGCCATGACCTCATGTGGTATTTGATGAAGGGGTTCTTATCCCCATTTTAAAGATGAGCAAACAAGTTCAAAGAGTCTAAATGTTTTGCCTGGGATTTTAGAGCTAGTAAATATCAGAATTGGAATTTGAACCTGGTCTTCTGACTCCCAGTCCAGTGTGGTTTTCACCCCCATCCCTCCTCACTGAAGCAATTAACATGTAAGAATGAATGAAATAACAACTGTGTTTGTATTCCTTGGGTGTTTCCAGTAGCAAGATAAGGTGGCTGAGAGCCTCTTAGTTGTGTCTGCAAGTATGGGGTATGCGACAAAGACATCCCCAAATGCATTCATGGCTTCTCTGACAAACTCCTCCCTTGATTGAGGAGGGGAGAAGATGAGGTTATTTCTGCACTTGGGAAGTAATTCTGGGAAGCTAAAACTATTCTAGAAGTGGGTGATCAGAACAGAGAGAAGAGACTGAGGATCAGGACATGTATGTATCAGCCAGAAGAACTAAGGATGGTTTACCTGGGGGAGAAAAGACATAGGAAGAACTTGAGAGCTGCCTTACCGTAGCTGAATCCACAATCATCCCACAGAACCAAAGAATATTGGAAAGGACCTTAGAGAGGATAATAGCTCCCATTTCTATAGTACTTTAATATTTTAAAAGCACTTTCCTCACATTGCCCAGCCTTTGAGGTAGGCAGTGTAGGTACCATTACCGCCACTTTATAAATGAAGAAACTAAGATCGAGAGAAGGCCTTTCCCAAGGTCAAATAGCTATTAAATGGCAGAACCAGGAATCAAATCTACTCTTTCCAACTCCACATCCAGTGTCTTTTTTCCACCCCACCACACTGCTTCCTCACTCAGTTCATAATGGCTCAGCAACCCAGGCAAGGTCTACTGGATCTTGTTCTTCTATGGAGTGAGTAACTCGGTGATGCCCGAGATTCAGATACCCAAAGCCACATAAAGAAAACTGGACCTGAATGGGGCTGACCCTGGCCATTCATAGACCCTCACCACCCAAATGCAGCATCCACAACATTTCCCATGGGAAATCAGCAAAGTGGATAATTTAAGCAAAAATAGTATTTGTTTCCCAATTTGCAAGCAATTACATGTGATTTAGAGGCCTGCCTGACTCTGGCACAAGCCACTGTGTAATTTACAGGACCATAAAGTCGGGGGCTCTAATGCTCCCACCACGATAAATCTGGCTGGGGACAGTGACTCAGGACGAAGATGATTAATCTGTGTTTCCAATGATGCGCCTGAATATTGCTTATATTAGCTTGGGATGCGACATGCTGAGATGGCACTTTTCAACCCCCGCCCTTATTATGTTTGACTCTAGGAGGGAAACATGGCCCACAGGGCCAAAAGAGAATTTTATTTTCTATTATATGCCATATGCAATTGAGAACGTGCACGTTGTCTGGAAAACAACTATAGCACCACCTCCTCCAGGAAGCCTTCTCTGATTCCTTGATCAGCAATCCCCACCTTAGATTTTAGACCACTTTTTTTCAGACCTAATTCGCTCATCTAATGCCTTGGAGCAATTGAAAGTGTATTTCCTTTCTTACAACAGTCCAACTACAAAGTGACATTCTGAGGCTACAGAACTAAACAGATCCTTAAGTGAAGATAGGATTAACTATAGAGAAAACAAATAACTATTTCTGGGCCACTGAAAATCCTTTTTTTTCATTGCAATGCAATGTTCATTGCATTATTGTTGTTGTTGTTATTGTCATTGTTATTGCTATTTTAGTATGAAGTTTTTAAAAAGGCTGTCCTGTACCTGAAATGCATTGTTACCCTGAGTGCTGGCACACTAGGTGTTGAGACCTTTTATCTATACTAGTAGAGACCTATATTACAGAAATATTTTATCTATACTAGTAGAGACCTATATTACAGAAAAATCTGGGGACAGGGGAGATTAAGTTATGACTTGATGTTTTAATCTTGCCTCCAAGCTTGAACTTGATCCCAAAGATTGGGGTGCTGGACTATGGGTTACATTTATCTATTTAAACTTACTATACATAAATGGTCCACTTTATCTGGAAGGCACTCCTTCTGTACCTCTGTTTTATAAAATCCCAAGCTTTCTTCAAGGTACAGATCAGAAGCTAACTTTTTAATCAAGCCTTTCCTTACCTCTCCTTTCCAATAGTCATTAGTTTTTTCCTACCCTTGAAATAATTCCCAATATACTTTGTACCTACTTGTGAACATGTCGTTTCCCCTAAGTCAAATGGAAGCTTCTTGAGGGTAAGGACTATTTTGTTTTAGTGTGTGTTATCCCAGCACCTAGAACAACACCTGACATATGGCAAGTACTAACTAAAGCTTATTAAATTGAAATTGAATGAATTACTCAAAGTCATGTAAGTAGCAAGCAACTGAGCCAGGATTCAAACCCACGTCTTTTTACTCCTGTTTCGATGCTTTCACCACCACACCATAAAAGTAACTCATACTTTTTTAAAATTAAAGTCTCTTGACTTAGTCAGGCCCACCTGGTGAGCAGAACCCTTGATTTGGAGTCAGAAAATTTGGGTTCCTGTCCTCTCCCAGATAATCTACCTATTAGACTATGAGCAAGTCCCATAGACTCTATGGGACTTTCTGTAAAATGGGGACAACAATCTCTACAACACTTACCTCAAAGGATTGTGAGGAAAATGTAGGGTCATAACTATGGAAGGGTGATTGGAGTTTTGTACCATGATGATGACAATGGGGGCAGAGGTCTCCACATTGAAAACACCATTTTGTGCCCTAGAGAGCTTTGCAACTCCACTCCTTCCCCTAGTCCTGGACTACCACACTCAGGGTTTGAAAGGCAGTGCACTATGGTAGAAAGAACATGTGCCTTAATTATTGCTCATGTGATTTTGATCAAGTAACTTGACCTCTCTGGGCCTCAGTTTCCTGATCTGTAAAATGAAGTGGTTGGGCGAGATTGTTGCTGAGTTCCTTTACATATGATCCTACATATATGATTCTATGATCCTTGGAGACTCTTTCCTATAGGCCAGCTTACCATATAATATCCTCTCCTAACAGGAGTATAAATTGGGCTATCTAAGGAACAGCTGCCCCTTCTCTTTATTCATGAGTGGTGCAGTGGATTGATGCAACTACCACCCCCACTCACACACAAACACTTTCTGCTACAACCTGTTCAACTGTTTTTGTCCAAGATAAAATAATTCCTAGTTATGGCTCTAGGAAAGCACTTCGTAAAACTAAAGTGCTATGGAAACATGAGTGGTTATCATTATGCCCAAGAACCTGGAATTAAGGTTAGTCAGCACTGGGCACAGGCTTTGAGGCTCCTCCAGGGATCCCTTTGCTTGGAAAAGGGCAGGGTTCCCCACCCACCTCTGCGCACCTCAGCTTGTCCCTAATCCACCCCAATGGACAATTGCAACTGAGCACTCAGACAGAAGAGGTTTCCTAATCATCCTTCACCTATCTCCATTGGCCATGGCTGGGAGTGGGAGGCTTGGGAACAGATGCACTTGGGGTGGCTGTGCCAAAGGGCCCTGGCTCACAACCATAGTCCTCCTGTTGTCTGACCATCAGCAAGTTAAGCAAACAGTGTGACTCACTGCCAGACATGGAGTCTGGGCTAACAGTCTCCAGGCTCCCCTATCATCACCACCTGGGGAGGGAAACTAATTAAGTGAACTCAACCACCCAGATTCCCACTCTGAGCCAGGAGCCTCCCCATCGCCCCTAGAGGCAGCATCAACATAGCTGCAAATGATACCCTTTAGTCTTCCCAAATTATAATGCCTGCTCATTTCTTTATCATTTTCAACTTCTGCTTCACAAACATGACATCTTTCCAGGAAGACAGACCAGCCCTCTCTAAGCCAGCTCCTCCTTCCAATTAATTCCATGGGTCTCATCTGTCACTTGTTCACATCCTTGGCCAGGTCCCTTTCAATTAGGATGAGAGAACAGAACTGAGAGGAACAGGATCTAGGCATTCCATCTCTGGTCTCTGTACCTTTGTCCAGGAAGTCCTCTATGCCAAGAATGCCCTCCATCCTGGCCTCCACCTCACAGAAACTTTAGCTTCCTTCATTGCTTAGCTCAAACTCCACCCCCTACAGGAATTCCATTTTACATGTCTTTGAAAAGGCAAGAAGAATGATCCTAACTCAGGTTTCTACAATGTCAGATTTCAAGCTGGAAGGAACCTTAGATATTTTATGTGAGATAGCAGACCCAGAGATGGTAAAGGGCTTGCCCAAAGTCACAAAGTATCATAGATTTGAAGAACTGTAAGGAGGGAAGTAGTGAAAGTCAGGATTTGAATCCAGGTCCCCTGACACCAGTTCTAGGGTTCTTTCCAACACTAGGTGCTTCCTCTCATACCACATCACTGGATCGCACTGTGAGAAAAGTGGGCCAAATATCATTATGAAATCATATTTGTAAAGTGCTTAGCATAATAAGCACTTAATAAATGCATGTTTTCTCCTTCCTTCATTCTTCCCCAATTGACAAAAGAGGAAACTGAGGTTTAGGGAGAGGAAAAGATTATCCAGGATCACAAAGCTTAGAGGTGACAGGGCTAGGATTTGAACCCATGTCCTCTGACTCCAAGATCAGTGTTGTCTCCACTGTGATGCACTTTGGTTCGTTAACTTACCTGTAACACCACATTGAACATAGTATCCCCTAGTATGGTTCCCTATTCAATACTGAATGAAGACTAGATTCCTGAAGTAGGCATTCAAAGCCCTCAATCAAATAGACTCAGATGGATCTTCTGCTACTCCCTTATATGCAACTTTCAATTTGGTCATGTTCTTTTCACCATTTTCTCCAACATCAGACTCATTCCCACTCAAGCAATTTTCCCTCCCTTGGATGTGTCTCTCATCATTTCAAGTAGTCAAACTCTGCCCATCCTTCATGGCCCAGTTTAGATATTTCCTTCTCCAAAAAGTCTTCCCAGCTCAGTGCTGTCCACAGTAATTCCTCATGGTTTGAAACTCGCACCACTCTCTGTATAACCTCTTTGGTGACACAGAATGACTAGCCCTTTGACATCATCTTCCAGCTGCCTTCAACCCCCTCCATTCATGTTTGCCCCCATAGGCCTTTCTGGTTAGTCAGAGAGTAGATACATATAACTGTGTAGGGAATGGGAATATTTGGTGGCCCTCATGGAGCTGTCCAAGGTGTTATTTCAGTCAAAACATTTATTGAATGTCTGCTATGTCTCAGACACTATGCTAGACTCTGGAGATACAAAGAAAAAAACAAAGCAGTTCTTGCTCTTAAGCAGCTTACATTTCACTGAGGGAGACAACACATACATCCATAAATAAAAATGAAATCTATAGAAAATAAATTCAAGGGAGACCCTTGCTTATTTTTAGTAATTTCCAACTCTTTGTCATCCCATTTAGGATTTTCTTGGCAAAGACACCAGAATGGTTTCCCATTTCCTTCTCCAACTCATTTTGCAGATGAGGAAACTAAAGCAGAGTTAAGTGACTTGCCCAGGGTCACTCAGATAGTAAGTGTGTGAGGTCACACTTGAACTCAAGTCTATCCTGACTCCAGACCTAGCACTCTATTCACTGTACCACCTAGCTACCCATAATGGAGACCCTCAAAAAGGAAAACTCTCACATAGGAGGTGATCTGAGCTTTGAAAACAACTAGGAACTCCTAAGACATAGAAGAGAAAAGCAAGTACATTCCAGGAATGAAATGCAGCTCGTGCAAAGGCACACAGATGAGAGAGGGAATGTTGTGTACAAGGAATAACAGACAAGCTAGTTTGGCTGCAGAGTAGAAACTGTATAGGGGAGTGATACCAAATAAGTTTGGAAGGATAGTCCAGAATTGGTTGCAAAAGCCTTTACATGAAAATTTGAGGTGTTCCAGCAGCATCAGACAGCTGCTGGTCACATCTATAACTTTAGGACAATTTTGGTTTTTATAGTTATGTAAGTGATGGATAAAAGGGGGGGAGACATCTCACCCAGGCAAGTCTTATCTCCCCAAGTTTCTAAAGGCCAAGGACTAAGGCTCTTGCTCCTTTGCTCCAACTGTTTAAACAACCTCACACATAAGAGATGCTCATTCCATTCAAGAATGTCAGCACTGGAATGCTTCCTAGAGACAATCCTGTCAAAACCCCTCATTAGACAGAAGCTGCACTGAAGTCTAAAGAGACAAAAGGATTCACCTAAGGTGCTACAGTGGTCAGTGGCAAGACTGGGACTCCAACTCAGCCCTCCTGACTCTGCCCTCCCCACCTTGCTGGTGGATTTGATGGAGTCAGCTCTATCTGGCTTCAGAGAGTCAGTTGCTAAATTTCTGTTGTGAGCATCTGCACCTCAGAAGTCCACAAACATTACAAATAAGGGATTGATTTGCTGTTTTGTTGATTGTGTAAACTTAAGAAAGTGATTGGAAAAATAATAAGAATGCAGATTAAACTTAAAAATGTGTTCTTCCTTTTAGGGGAGCTGGTTATTAAACATTTATCTTGGGTAAAAATCAACATTACTGGATTTCCTGAATGGAAGTAGTCTTTGTGTTGTGGCTTCATCAGGGCAAAGTTCTGTCATATGGTAAGATTCAAAGCTGGACATGACCTTAGACATCCCCTAGGCTGACCCCCTCATTTTATAGATGATACAACTAAGGCTTAGAGAGGGGATTGCTGAAGTTGTGAGAGAAGTAAGTAGGAGTGTGGAGGAACATTCCTTAGTCCTTCTGACTTCAGATCCAGGGCTCCTTCCATTATACTAACAATTTGCTCACTGATTGCCCCCCTCAGCTAAGAGCTTCAATGGTTAACATTCAACCTGGATTGAGATCTGGCTTGACTAGACAGCTAGGGAGCTGGCTGGGAGTAGAGAGGAGGGCATCTGCAATAATTGTATCCATGAGACTCAGAGAATAGGGCCCACCCCTTACAAGAGAGATGCTTCATAAGGGGACCTCTGTAACCCTAAGAGCTTCCAGCTTCAATGTCTTCTTCCAGACCCTCAAAGTGTGCCCATGTTAAGTTACAGTTACAGCCATGGACCTGGAAATGAAGAGTCTTCTGAGCACACTTTAATGATTAGTCTTTGGTGATAAAGAACAAGGATGGGGGCGGCCAGGTAGCACAGCGAGTAAGAGCACTGGCTCCAGAGTCGGGATGACCTGGGATCGAATCTAGGTTTAGACACTTAGCACCCACCCAGAAACACCTGGCAATGTAAACTTGAGCAAGTTACTTAACCCCAATTGCTTAGGGGTGGCCAGGTGGCTCAGTGAGTAAGAGCAGCGGCTCCAGTGTCAGGATGACCTGGGGATCAAATCCGGGCTCAGACACTCAGCACCACAGCCAGAAATAACTGTCCGTGTAACCTTGAGCAAGTTACTTAATCCAGATTGCTTTAAAAAAAAAAAAAGAGCAAGGATGGTTGGGATGGTGTAAGGATATGCCCTGTGGGTCCTGCCCCTGGAGGGAGGGACAGGGCACCTGAGTCTTGGGCACTTGCTAGAGGCTGACCTCCTGGATAGAGGGACTGGTAAATGATATCACATGTGAATTCATCTTCATTGTTATAGGGCTCACAATCCACCCACAAAGTACCATGGATCACAGGATTATAGACTCAGGGCTGGAAGAGATCTCAGAAATCTTCTTGTACAATCCTCTCATCACAGATAAGGAAACCCAAAGAATGGATAAGGTGAAGTGCTTGTCAGAGGTAGCACAAGGGATCAGTAAGAGAGGCTAGATTTGAATCCACAACTCAGCTCAAGCCCAGATTCCACAAGGTAAAAGGGAGCCTGGTAGCTACTCTAAGGCAGCAAAGTCTAGGTAGGAAAGAGCTGGGCTCCTGAGGACCCAGGTGAGGTGTCTCTCTTCTTTGTGTCTCACTCTTTGCCTTAGACACTGTGTGGGGGAGGGCTCTGACATCCTCATGACTCAGCAGCCTCCCCAACTTCCCCCCCCTTCCCTTCCATGGCTTCTAGGGTTCTCTAATTCCCCCATATTTCCCTAGCCTTGGCCTGGATATCACCTTTCTTCCTCTAAAGTTTATCTGAGACAGATGTTTGGTTTTTCCAAAGGTACTTAAGGGAAAGAGGGTAAAATAAAACAAATTTAGAGAGCAGAGAATTGGCGAGTGACAGAACCCAAAAATCCATCTTTAGACAGTCCTGATGGGGCCGCCGCAGCCAACACAGTGCACAGAGCTACCTGGCTCAACTCCAACAGTAATAATCATAATAATAACTCCCATTTATATAGCACTTTAGGGATTGCAATGTACTTTCCTCATGACAACTCCCTGAGGTTGATAATTCCTATTTTACAGATAGGTAAGTTGAGGCATAGTGAAATTAGATGGCTTAGTTCATAGGATTTAAACCAGAAAGGACCCAAGAGATCAGATTCTAGGGGTTCTTAACTTCCTTTTGTACCACAGACCCTTTGGGCATCCTGGTGAAGCCTATGGATCTTTTGTCATAATAATATTTTTAAAATGTATAAAATAAAATACCTAAGATTATTAAAGGAATCAATTATATTGAAATACAATTATCAAACTATTAAAAAAAAAACATCAGGACCTCAGGTTAAGAACCCTTGATTCTGGTCCAACTCTCTAATTACATAAATTAAGAAACTGAGTCTTACGGTGGTTAAATAAGTTAACTAAAGTGGTTAGAGGGAATAAGCAGCACCAGACTTGAGAGTCAAACCCAGATCATCTGACTCCAGAGCCTATGTTCTTCCCTTGGCACCAGGATAACTTTTTCAACAGCTCTCCCCTCAACTTCTCACTAATCACAGTCACAGTTAAGAAGCTTCCATTAGGGATTGATAACCAGGTCCCTTGCCCTCAAATCTGGTATTGTCTTTACAATATGGTGAACATGGACATCTTTTTTCTACCTTTCACATATGAGTCCTTTCCCTGATTTTCCCTGAATCCCACTCTAGTTTCATCCTCTTTCACTCCTCCATCTTGTCACCTCTTCCTTCCACTAGGCAAAACTTCACAGAGGTTCCACCTGCCCACACTAAAGGACTTTTTTTCTGTAACTGACGCAATATTCATGTCCACTTCCACTTTCTGAGCCCTCCAGAGCACACTCTGAAAGGGATGCCTACCCAGCCACAGTCATGGGCCATAGGACCCAAAAAGTAGCTGCCTGTGTCCGGGTGCCTCCCAGCACCTCCTTGGCCTTTATCCTTTCTGGATACACTGATTAAGGTACCATGGGCAGTGTTCCCTATTAGAGCATAAACGAATGCATTATGTCTTTGTTATGCTAATGTCACAATTTAAATAGCACTCCCAGAAAAATTAAGTATGTTCATTGACACAGTGAAATGTTTTCACCCTCGATGTAACCTTCACAGATTCTGTACAAAATCTATCAGTCAGTGAGCTATTCATCTGCGAATGCTTAGCAATTATTATGCTAATGTCTTACAATACATTACAGCAAATTCCCTTTAAATGCCAGGAAGTGCAGATGTCTGGCATGTTACTGCGCCCAGATTACGGGGCCATCTATCAATAAACAATACAATATTTGCAACTGGAGTCTGACCACATGCTCAGGGCAGGCGTCGAAGACTGGGCTTCCCCTAGCATGAGAGCTGGCATCATAAATCTGAGAAGGTCTGCACGTGGGACAGTCAGGTGGGGAAGTGGGAGGGATGCTTCCACAGCCTGCTAGGCCTTGGGAACCCTGGTGGAGGTCCACACTGCCACAGTGGGGCCTAGTCTCAATGCAGAACTAAAACTCAGAATATTTTCAGCTGGAGCCAAAACAATCCAATCATGGATCCAGTCATGGATTAGGACAGTTTGATTCTTATCTTCAGGGGGAACTGGAAGGGAAGAGAGGGATTCAATGGGGATGGGTCCCTGGGGGATAGACAGGCGCCAGTAGTACTACATGGCAGTGTCGTCGAGGGGACAGATGAAGACTGTAAGGCGTGGAATGAGGATGGTAGCCAATGGGGAGGGAATATGCCCCACAAGACACTGGCACCCTGGGGTAAAGGCCTCTTCATACCACAGTAGTTACAGCTCTGTCGCACTTACAAACAGTCAGGGCTCAGCAGTTATTGTTCACCACACCATGGGAAGACCCTGTTCTCATTTCAGTCCTCCCAGCAAAGCCTCACACTGAACCAATTTTGGAAACTGAGTGAGAAGAATGCCTTCTGCTCCTAATAGGCTCTGAGTCACCTTCTCAACAGTGAGGATGGGCCTCTCCACACTTGCTTTCTCAGAACCTTTTATGGCAGAAGGAAAACATGTGCTGAATCAGCCATTCAAAGAGTTGGGGACCCCAGTTTGTATGTACCCCCAACAAAGTCAGGATGTGTAAGTAGTAATGATGATACTTCAATGGATCCATGATCTCCTTGGTATGAATGGAGGCTTCCTCCAGAGTAGATTGTAGCCCTCCACACTCTCAGCCTGTGGGGTTTTGAGAGACAATTTTAGAATCTCTAATTCTCCTCCAGAGCTCAGCTCAAGCACCACCCATTTCTCTCATGTATGGGTTAGACCAGCTGGCCACTGAGGTTCCTTTCAACTCTCGAATTCTGTAATTCTATGATTTTTCCATGAGGCTTCTTCTGATCTCCCAGCTTCTAGTGCCTTCCCTTCTTCCCTACCCCCACTCAAAAAGACACAAATACTTATTAGTGTATATGTTGCTTCCCCCAACAGACTATAAGCTCCTTGATGACAGGAACTCTTTCAGTTTTGTCTTTGTACTTCTGGCACCTAGTAGGGCTCCTGGTATGTAGCAGGTATTTAATAAATGCTTGTTTATATAATATGATGTGATATAATATATTATCTCTGATTTCTATAATGCTTTAAGAATTACAAAGAGCTTTACACATAATGGGAGTGTAAAGATCCTCATTTTATAGTTGAAAAAACTGAAGGACTAAGATTTTAGGGACTTCTACAGGGTCACACAGATATAAAATATCAAAGCAGCTCCAGTGTGAGAGAGGCTGATGTCCTTACCACCTAAAAGTCAGAAGACCTGACTTGAAGTCCCCTCTCTGACATTTACCAGCCCTGAGACAGTCACTAAGCCCCCTGAATCATTTTGAAGATTCTCCTCTAGTCCCATTGCCAGCAGCACTCTCTACCCTAACTGGACACACTTCCCATTATCTGCTCTCTGCCTGACCTTGACCATACTCCTAAGATATCCCTGACGTCTAACTCTATCAATCCTGACTTTGCTTTTTGACTTTATGAAATCTGCTCTATCCAAGACTGAGTCCCAAGCTACAAAGCCAACCTTTTATCCTTTCTAGTTGTACCCACATTAGTCCTAAGCCCAAACATAGTACCTTTTTAAGTATGACAATTGGCCAAAGATGTGCCTACTGTAGGCAGCAAGAGTTAATAGCCAGAAATTTACCAAAAAATAAATTACTCTAAGATTATTTACACCTAAAAAACTTGCAAAAATACCAATAGATGGAAATATTTTATATTTGAGAGGCTACAGAATTATAGACACACTAATACACTGTTGGTGGAGCTGAGAATTGATCCATATTGAAAGCAATTTGGAACTATGCTTTTATATATATAACCATTTTATATATATAACCATCCCATTTAAACCAGAGATCCCATTACTACATATACATTGCAGAGAGGCCAAAGACAGATGGGTTCCACACACACTAAAACATCTATGGCAACACTTGTTTGTGGTAGCAAAGAACTGAAAACAAACTCATGGTCCATTGACTAAGGAATGACTAAACAAATTGTGGTGCATGGTTGTAATGGAATATTATTGTACTCTAAGAAGTGATCACTATGAAGAATTCAAACAAGCATCAGAAAACTTCTGTGAACTGATGCAGAGGGAGATGAGCAGAACCAGGCAAACAATATACACAATGACTATACCAATATAAGTGGAAAGAAAACAAATAAAACCCAAAGCAATCATTGTATAAATATAATAATAATCAAACTTAGCCCTGAGGAAGACTTGAGAAAATACATCTCCTTCCATTCTTTTTGAAGGCTGACAACTACAGGCTTGGAATATTGCTTTACTGTCAGACACAGTTGAGGTATTAGTTCTTTTTTCTAAACTGCCTTTTCTCTTACTCTCTTATTCTTTGTCATAAGGGATGACTCACTAGACAGAGCAGGAAGGAGGGGTATATTCAGAAATGAATGTGATGTAAAAAGAAAAGATATCAATAGTTTTTTAAAGGGTTAATAGCCAACATGCCAGGACTCCAAGATACAAGTAGGTATACTGCAGAGATGGAGGGTTTATAATTAAGGAAAGAAACTCTATGTAAGATATATTTATATAAGCTCTTTTGGTCATTGCAAAAAAAACCCTGGAAACTAAGAAGGTGCCCATCATCTGGAAAATTCCTGAACAAATTATGGTATATGCATATGGAATGATAAAGGAGGACTTTTCAGAGAAACCTAAGAAGACTTGTATGAACTGATGTAGAGTGAAGTGGACAGAACCAGGAGAATGATTTATAAAATGACAGCGCTGTAAAAGGGAACAACCCTATAATCCTTAAGAAGTCTGATCAACACAGTGACCAACCATGATTTCAGAGCACTGATGATGAAGAATGCTACCCAGCTCCTGACAGGGAGGTGACAGGCTCGGGTTACACAATGATGTATACTTTTTGGACAAGTCCAATGTGGGATTCTTTGTTTTACTTAACTATTCATATTTATTACAAGAGTTTTGGGGAGTTTTTTCCTTCTCAATGGGGAAAAAGAGGTAGATGAGAGAAAAAATAAATGCTGGGTATTTTCCAAAAACACAAAAACAAAAAATCAATGGAGTATAAGATTTTGAAGTCTGTAAAATGGTGAAAAAGAATCCCATGAGCAGGGAAAGAAGAAGGGAATGAGTATATGAAGAATATGAGTTAGGTTAGAAGCACAAGATCCCAGAACTCCAAGCAGATGTTGAG
Source organism: Petaurus breviceps papuanus (assembly GCF_028583685.1). Classification (NCBI taxonomy): domain Eukaryota; kingdom Metazoa; phylum Chordata; class Mammalia; order Diprotodontia; family Petauridae; genus Petaurus; species Petaurus breviceps. The sequence continues at coordinate 4,393,871 of NW_027187338.1, forward strand.
CTAAGGAAGCATCAGGATGAGATGAAATGGGTCAAGAGAGTCAAGAGAGATGAGAAACAATACAAGAAGATGAAAATTTGACACACTCAATTCATGCTGTGTTGGTAGTTACTTCCATAGCATATGCTAACCATATCTGTTATTTGAGTAGTGAGTGCTGCCATAATACTGGGTCATTACAGCAGGGCAAGAGCTCATTCTGGGGCCAAGCTTAGTGCCCCTGGGGTCAGGCTTAGAGCTCAGCATCAGGTCAGACTTTGGGCTTAGTCTTGGGCTTAGGGGGCGGTCAATGCTCAATTTAAGGTTATGGTACAGAGCAAAGCTATCTGGTCCATTTAGTCAGCTAGGGTTAGATTGGGTAGGAGTTCTGGACCTGGAGTGAGGAAGAACTGAATTCAAATCCTGCCTCAGGCACTTACTAGCTGTGTGAACCTGTTAACTTTCCTCAACCTCAATTTCCTCATCTTTAAAATGGGAATGATAATGACATCTACTTCTCAGGATTATTGTAAGGATCAAATGAGATAACATATGTTTGCTTTTCAAACCTTAGAGCTTCTATACAAATACTTCGCATATGACAGGAATTTGTGGACTGGAGAAGGATGCTAATTAGACTCAGAACATGGATTTGATGCAATAACAATCGTTATTGCTATAGTTTCCTGAAGGCTCTATACAAATACTTTTTGTATATACTATAGTATAGCACCTTTAAGATGCTATACTAATTATTGTTGTTATTATTATTGTGTCAAACTTATGTTTTGACCCTAATTAGCATCCTTTTCCAGGCCACAAATACTGTTCATAAGAGCCCTGCTGGGGCAGGAATATGCAGACAGACCCTCACAAGCTGACTGGGCCTTTGGGCCAAAGGGAAAAGAAAGTGATGATCTGTGTAAGTCACTGGGTGGATGGGGAGGAGATCTGATCCTGAGGATCCAGCCTGGGTTATGCCGACTCAGCAAACCCTTGCCCTTTTCATTCGTCTAGTCAACATCTTTCAGGATGACAGTGAGTCCCTACCATGCATATAGCTGCACACATACATCCTCTCATTTAATTCTCAAGACAGCCCTGAAAAGAGGGTAGGAGGGAGGGAGGGCAGCAGAACAAGTCTTGTTAGCCCTATTTATATGTGGGGTGGGGAGGGAAGGGGATGGAACTGAAATTCAGAGACAGGAAATGGCTCGCCCAAGGCTACATAGCCTTAGATCCAGGAACTGGCCCCGAGTAGCTATGGCTAGAGAAAGAGAAAGTCTAAGATTTGTAAACCAGGCATAAACACTATGGTTTTGTATTGTTGCTGTTGGTATTTTTCTCCCAAAGCATTAGCAGATGCATGGCCCTGGCTCTCCCCAGAGCTATTTGTTGCTGGATAGCTCAGCATATACTTAGAAACTCCACTAATGCATACACACACACACACACACACACACACACACACACACACACACACACACACACACACACACACACAC
>NW_027187338.1:4395364-4397864 GCF_028583685.1 Petaurus breviceps papuanus
CACACACACACACACACACACACACACACACACACACACACACACACCCCAGTCCATATAGTGTACCACACCCTAGCTCTACTCAGTCTTCTGAGGATGCGGCTGCAGGTCAAATGAGCACCAGAAATTGGGAGTTTTGAATTGTTTGTGCTAGCTATGTACCCTGCCCCCCGCCCCCCATTCTTTACCCTGCCCCCAGGCCATAGATTCCTTGAATTTATTCTCGCTGGCTCAGCACATCTGTATATAATATGGTGTCCCAGGACACAATGGCCCTGGCAGGTTGCTGCAAAGTCAGTCTGGTGTGGAGCAAAAAGAATTGGGATCCAAGGCAGAACTCCGATATTCCTTAGGTATCTCAAACATGTCCAAAAACGTCCAAAACGACACTCACCTTCCCCCACCAAACCCTCCTATCTTCCCAACTTTCATATTGTTGAGGGCACTGCCATCCTCCCAGGATCCTAGACTCGCAACTTGGGTGTCCTTGACTCCAACATCTCTCGAATACACCTCCTTCTCTGTGACACTTCCTCCACCTTGGTGCAGGTCCTCACCATCTCACACCTGGATGATCACAATAACCTGCTGGTGGGTCAATCCGCCTCGAGTCTCTCCCCATTCCTATCCATCCTCTATTCAGCCACTACAGCGATTTTCCAGAAGTGCATGTCACTGACCATGACACCCCCTCCCTCAATAACCTCCAATGACTCCCTATTGTCTTTAGGGTCAAACGCACAATCCTCTGTCATTTAAAGCCCTCCCTAATATGCCCCACTCCCTACCGTGTACATAACCTATATTCCAGTGGCACCGGTCTGTTTGCTGCTCCTTGAAAAAGATGCTCCATCTCCCAACTTTGGGCATTTTTGCTGCTTTTGCCTGCTCTCTCCTCATCTCCACTTCCTGGCTTCCCTAGCTCCCTTCACGTTCCCCCTTCTGTAGGAAGCCTTTGCCCAAGCCCTCTCTGATTCCCTTTGATGACTATTGCCGGGGCATAGTTATTTTCATAGTTGTTTGCGTGTTATCTCCCCCGTTAGACCGTGAGTTCCCGGAGGGCAGGAAGCATCTTTTGTCCTTCTTTGTATCTTCAGTGCTTGGCACAGGACCCAGCATGCAGCAGGTGCTTAATAAATGCTTGTTGATTGACTGACTGATGCCATACTTTGTCATTTCTGCCTTCACAAGATCTCGCCTATCAGGACCCCTCAAGCACTCAGAAAGGCACCATCCTGGTGCAGGTCATCCTGCAATAGCCTTTTAACTGGTCTCCCTGCCACCATGACATCCTCCACAGAGGTCAAAGTGATTATCCTAAATTATAGGCCTCAGGGAGCTCCACTGCTTCTCTGGCATTTAATGTCCTTCCCAACCTGGCCTCTTCCACCTCTCTACTCTCCACATTTCTTCCAACTGGGCAATCTACAATTCAGTTTACACCAGCCTTCCTGGTGGTCCCTGAACATAACCCTCCCTCTTCCATCTCTGTGTCCATCTGTACGGGAGTGCCTTGGCATTCAGAAGCCAGCCACAGCATGGATGGCATGGCCTCCTTTCTCAGCTTTGCCTCTTGGCCTTCCTGGCTTCCTTCAAGATGTAACTCATATCCCTCCTTCTTAGAGAAGCCTTCCCCCCCCCCACCTCCTAGTGCCCTCCCCTCTGAGATTACCTTCTGACAACCCTGACTCTATCTTGTATGCACCTAGTTACATATGTGTTGTCTCCCCATCAGAATGTGAGATCCTTGAGGACAGCAATAGTTTCTGCCCTTTCTGTTTCTAAAGCCTTTAGCTTAGTGTCTGGCACATGAGTGCTTAACAAATGTTTGTTGAATGACTCACTACTCACTATGTGAGACTGAGCAATTTACCCTTTTTTGTTTCAATCCCCCCATTTATAAACAAGAATATTAGGATGGGTGACCATTTAGGTGCTTCCAGTCCTTAGATCCAGTAAGGGCACTGGTTGAAGAAAGAGCCCTTTTTAATGAAAGTTGAATAGTAACAAAGGCCTGAACCCTCCATTCTCCCTCTTGACTGGATTCCCCAAGTGGGGAATAGACATATGGTTTCCAGATGATGATGTAGAGAGGGGAGAGGTGAAGATGGAAGTGTATGAATTAGACTTGGGACATTCTACAAGACAGAGGAGGGAAAGGGAGAGCTAAGGCCCTTCTAAAACCCATCTAGGCAGATTTCGTCTCCATGGGATAGGTGATAGGAGATAGGAGAGAAACTGATGTTGTCAAAGACTTCTTCAGTTATGAAATAGATTAAATTGACTCTGAAATTCTGGGATTCTGGAATAAAGAAAGAATTAGGACCTGGGAAAGGGTAAAAGTAAAGATAAGGGCAGAGATGGGGGAAGGACAGGGCAGAGGTACGTGAATGGATGGAGGAGGACATATACAGGATACCAGCAGGACTTGGGGAGTGGGAGAGACAGGAGCAAAGATGAAACAAAAACAGGCATAGAAATAGGGCAGGAGCAAGAATGG
>NW_027187338.1:4400364-4419980 GCF_028583685.1 Petaurus breviceps papuanus
ATGCCCAGTGGCCTGCTGCTGTGATTGCAGTTAATACAATAATCAGGATTTAGGATTCCTCCTGACCATTGCAAGAAGCTCCTAGACCTCAGGGCCTGACTCAATAGGCTGTGTCCCATGAATACATAATGGAACCTCCCTGATCCAGCTGCAATCCATTCTCAGCAAGTAAGGGAGCAAGGACCTGCCCAGGGAAGGGCAGCTATTTCACCTTGTAGAGGTCCTAGTGAGATGGGTTTCCCAGAATTCCTTGGAACAGACAAGAAGAATAGAAACCCAGGGGGTACATAAGGGAAAGAAAGGCCCAGGATTTAGGGTCAGGCAATGAGGACCTGGGTTTATATCCTGGGTCACTCTGGCAAGCCACCTAATTTCTCTGTGTCTTAGTCTCTTCATCTATCAAATGCAGGGATTGGACGGGATGACCTCTAAAGGTCCTATAAATCCATGATTCTGTGATTTTTGGACCAAAGTTGTAATCTGCAGTAACGGAGAAAGAGAAAAAGACCTGACTCAGCAGGGAGAAGTCCTGGGTTCAAATGATGTCTCAGCCACTAACTTGCTCTGTGAACTTGAATAGGTCAGCCCTCTTCCTCATCTCTCTAACCTCTGCTTTCCTCTTCCATAAAATAAAGGGGTCTGACTCGGTGTTCTCTAAGTCCCCTTCTAGAGGTGACATCCTGTGATCTAAGATTGCATTGAATGACTTCATTAGTTCTCTCTAGTCCCGAGATCACAGTTTTGTCAAGAGTTCCCAACAAGTGACACCATCAATCTTCCTGATGACAATTAAAAACATCGCTCGGAGCTGGTATTTCTTCTTCTTTATTTCTACGGTCACCACCTTAGCACATATGTGATTGGAAAAGGAAATGGGCTAGGGTACACACATGAAATGTTTAGAGAGATCAGAGAAGGCCCCTAATGTCCTTGGAAGAAATGGAGACGTTTGAGAAAAAAATCACAGAGGATGATGGGGTGGCTAGGTAGCACGGTGAGTAAGAGCACCGGCCCCAGTGTCAGGATGACCTGAGGATTGAATCTGGGCTCAGATACTTAGCACCACACCCAGAAATAACTGGCCATTTAAACTTGAGCAAGTTATTTAACCCCAATTGCTTAAAAAAAAAGAAAAAAAGAATCACAGAGGATGCAAAGTCCTGTAGATATTGGGTAGAGACCAGGACATTATCTATGCCGTTTGAAGGTGACCTTATAAAGGTCCCCGTTCTCTGCTTGAATCCTAACCTCTCTTATCTGCCTCTCCTTTCTTCTCTGCTCTAATCCACCCTCCATTGCCTGCCAGATATCATCTTTATGCACCACTATGACACTGAGATCAAGGGTAAACTTTCTGAAGGCAAGGACCTTTCTCATTTTTATCTTTGTAGCCCCAGCAGCTGGTAGTACCATGGGTAGAGGCCTAGGCCTGGAGTCCAGAAGACCTGACTTCAAATCTGACCTCAGATACTTACTAGCTGTGTGACCCTGGGCAAGTCACTTAATCTCTGCCAGCTTTTATTGTCTTCAATTGTCAAACAGGAATAATAATATCCCTCTCCTGGTTGGGAGGATCAAATGAGTGCAAGAAGTACTTAGCACATGGCTGGAATGTGACTGGAACTATATGCTTGTTGAATGAATAAATGATTGATTGGTGTCCGTCTGAACTTTCAGTGGCTCCCTATTGCTTAAGGAGCAAAATTCAAACTCCAGTGCCTGGTTACTTAGCAACTTTCCAGTCTTAACTCTAATCATTTTCTACTATAGAGTCTACACTCCAGTCAAGGTAGACATCTCACTGTCCTCCACCTTCTCCAAAAGCTAGCTCAAGCCTTCTTACTTTGGCCAAGGCTGCTCCTGCACATATTAGGAATGTCTTTCCTCCCCTTGCCCTGTTGAATACCTTTAAGGGGTTCTGAGATCCCATGATTTGTTTACTGATCACAAGACCCATCTGCCTGTACCCAGCCTGTGCAACTGTTGTCCCCATCCCCCCATCAGTTGTGGAGAAGACAGTTAAACTGGATGCTCTTTGAGGTTCCTTCCAACTCTGAGCTCCTGTGATTCTTTGTCACTAGGCCATAAGCTGTCTGAGGGCAGAAAGCACTAGTTTTGTTCATTCCAGTGCCTAAACAGTGCTCTGCCCATATAACCTGTTAAGCACCTATTCTTAATAAACAAATAAATGTGCATTGAGTTGAGTAGAATGAAGGCATTCCAAGTTTCCTGAAGGGCAAAGAGAAAACCAGATTTTGAAGTGATTCTCTCTAGTCCCACCTGCAACCTAGCCAAAGAAAGGCCAGTCTGGGCTTTGGGCACCCCTGCTCCCCAAATGGCACATTCCACTCTGCCCGCACAGAAATAGCCTGAGATGCTAGAAGACAGCCCACACCCTTGGTAATAACATGTGACCTTTTTACAACGGTTTACAGTTTCCCAAGTTTTTTTCTTGTACACTGGATCCCCACCAAGGGAAATCTCTATGGTGATAAATGGTACCAACAACCCCCATCTGGTGCCTGTGAACCAGGCTCAGACATTCCCTGCCCTTTGCAGTCTGTCTGCAGGCTCATGCTGGGCACTGAGACTTGGTCTGAGGAGACCGTTCCTATTGCACTGAGGCCTGGCCAAGGGGGCCAGGGTTCAAAGAGACCTCCCTTCCCCACTAGCCTCTGGGCCTTTCATGTCTCCCTCAGAAGCTCTGGCTCCCCCATTGCCAGGCCCATCTCCCTCCCCCCCAGGCTGCTGTTCTCAAAGGAAACCCACTGCCTTAAAAGTTTTTTCAAAAGATGGGGGACTTTGGGTGTGGGGTATAGTTTCTATATACATACATAAAACATGTCCATATAAAATATGTCTCATGTTCATATAATATGGCTATGCTGATTCACATGTATACACATGCATGTGTAACATGGGCACACACATTTAGTGATGTGAATACAAATCAGCAGATATACACATGTGCACAATACACACACATACATGTGCACACACATAGGAATGTCTTCTGAACCCTATGGACCCCACAACCATGCCAAAAGAAGAAAAAGCACCTTGGGGCAGCTGCTGCCCATTGATTGGGCAGAGGAAGCCCTGTATGATGCCCAGGACTATGTGAGCCCAGTCTGGGGCCAGGCCACCACAGCCTCCAGGGTGGGAGTCATCTTCCGCTCCCAATGAAGGTCAGGGTAGATCGGGGCATGGGACAGACATACTGACATTCCTCCCCGACAAAGGACAAAAAGGCAAGGGAATGAAGAATTATGGGCTCATAGATTTTTAGGCCTGGAGTAGTCATTGATCAAGACCTCAGATCCTTCCCAGGCCAGTGCTGCCCAGCCTTGATCCATCCCCCAAAGCAGGGGTACTAAGGAGATTGCAGGGCATGGTCCACAGCATTGCACCCTGCTCCTCCCAGGTGAGGGAAGTGCAGCTCCAGGGCTAGGCACTGCCCCAGGTCCATTTCCTTCTTCCCTGAAAAGCTGCTCTTTGCCTAAGCTTCGGGGAATGGGCTAGGGTAGGCAGGGAGGAGGGGAACTCTGCACCAAGGAAGTAAGAGACAGAAGTGGGCTGACTTTTCCCAGCAACCTGTGCTCTCCCATGGCTTCTCTCCATCTATAGATTTCTAAAACAAGAGGGTGCAAGAGAAGGAGAGGGGGAAAGAGGGAAGGGGAGAGGAGGAAAGGAGAGGGAAGTGTGGAGGGAAGGGGGGAAAAGGGGAAAAGAAGAGAGGAGGAAGGGAGGAGAGGAAAAGGAGAGGAGGGTAGGAAAAGATGGGGAGGGGAGGAGGAGAGGAGTAGGCAGGGTGAGAGTGGAGGGGAGGAGAAGAAGGTAGGGGAGAAGAAGGTAGGGAAGAAGACAGCAAGGGGAAAGAAGGAGATAGGAGAGGGAAGGGAAAGAAGGGGGAGGGAAGAATCAGGGAAGGGAGAAAAAGAAAGGAAGGGCAGAAGGAGAGGAGAGGGCAAGGGGAAAAGAGGGGAGGCCAAGAGAGAAGGGAAGGGAGGAAAAGAAAGGAAAGGGCAGGAGAAAAGCACCGAAAAGGGAGTAGAGAGGGGGAGGGGAGAGAAGGGGAGGAGAATAAAAGAAAAGAAGGGTGAATAGAGGAGGGGGTGGGGGAAGAGAGGGAAGAGCAGAGGAGGAGAGAAGTGAGGGGAGGGCAGGAGAGGGTAGTACCTTCCCTTCTTTGGGCCTTAATTTAATCATCTGTCCAAAGGAGAAGTTGGGCTCGGTGAACTTTCTGTGAAAGGAAAACATGTTCCAGTAAAATTGAGAGGCGAAAGAGCAATTAAGGTTAAACTGGGGAAGGCTCTGTAAAGGAGGTGGCTCCGGAATCGAGCTTTTAAAATAGTATTTCAACAGAAGCAGCAAGGAGAGAGTGTAATCAAGGCATGGAGTACAACCCCAGGATCAGAGATGGTTGAATCAGTTCAGGGAACAGCTAGTAGATCAATTTGACTGGGCCAGAAAGGGCATGAAGGAAAGGAATAAGGAAAGATTGGCTAGAGCCAGGCTGTGGGAGACATTCAGTGACAGACTAAAAGTTTTGCACTTTATCTTAAAGTCCATAAGGTTTTGGAAAGACTGATATGAACTGACACAGAATGAAGTGAGCAGAACCATGAGAACATTGTACACAGTAATACCCACATTGCATGATGATCAGCCATGATAGACTTAGCTCTTCTAAGACAACTCCAAAAGACCCATGATGGAAAATGCCATCCACATCCAGAGAACTTTGGAGTCTGAATGCAGATAGAAACATACTAGTTTCTCTCTCTCTCTCTCTCTCTCTCTCTCTCTCTCTCTCTCTCTCTCTCACTTTCTCGTGATTTTTCCCTTTTGTTCTGATTCTTCTTTCACAATATTATTAATGTGGAAATATGTTTCAACACAATTGATTATACACGTATAACCTGCATCAGATTGCATACTGTCTTGGGGAGGGGGAGGGAAGGGAGAGAGGAAGGGAAGGGAGAGAGGGAAAAAATTTGGAACTCAAAATCTAATAAAAATGTTGAAAACTAAAAAAAATTAAAATAAAATAATTGGGCACATAAAAGTCAATAAAGTTTTTCTTTTTCTTTATTTTTTTAGCTCAGTTTGGATGCTGCCTCCACTGTGAAACCTTCCCTTAGCCCACAAAATGAAAGTGTCTTCTTTCCTTTTATTTTCCTGAACCCCTTGGTCTAACTATCTCCTTTGCCACAGCACTCCTCACCTTACATATTGTAATTACCTCTGTTCATGCCTTATACTCCTAGTAGAATGTAAGCTTTTTGTAGACGGGGGAAGTACTTTTTGATATTTTATATATATATTTGATATTATATATATATATATACACATATATATTCTGATATATGCTATATGTTCCCAGTGCCTTAAATGTGGTAGGGACTTGATAAATGTTGGAAGAATTCAATGAGTTAAATAAGTCACTTTTTTTTACTTAGATAGATTCCCTGACTTCACACAGATGATGGCAGAAGCAGGATTTGAAACCAGGTCCCTTTTCAATGGCAGCTAGGTGGTGCCATAATGCACAGAGTGCCCCACCTGATGTGAGGAAAACTCATTTTCCTGAGTTCAAATCTGGACTCAGACACTTACTAGCTGTGTGACTCTGGGTAAGTCACTTCACCCTGTCTGCCTCAGTTTCCCCATCTGTAAAATGAGATGGAGAAGGAAATGCCAAACCACTCCAGCATCTATGCCAAGAAAGCTCCAAATGGGGTCATAAAGAATTGGACACAATTGAAAAAAAAATAACTGAACAACAACCCTATTCAATGCCCTTTCCATTACTTCTTGGTTTTGAGCTTGGATGACTTGGGGTGGGGGTAGGGGGGATTGTGGTGCCATAAATAGAAATCAAGGAGTCTGAAGAAGAGGCAGGTTCATAAGGGAGGAGGACTACTTCAGCTTGTGACCCATTCACTGCCTTTGGACCATTCATCCAAAACCCTTCCTAAAATGTATCCCCCCAGAATTGAACACAATGCTGACTCTGAACACCTTCCCGACTCTGGACACCATCCCTCTCTTGCTGGAGTTTTTTAAGCTTCCATAGCTCATAGTGGGAGCATGGCAATCAATCCCCACCAAACCAAAGGCTCAATTCTCCTGGAGTGCCCAGGAGAAGTATGAGCTTGGGAGCTGAATGGATGTGTGACATCATCTGACACTGGGAGCTGACAGCTTGGGTCCTTCAGAAGAGTCCAGGAAGACCTGTCCTCTTCTCCTAGAACTTTCATCCCGGAGTTCTGCAAAGTGAAACTGCCCCTAAAGTGCCGAGTCACGGAAAACGGGAGATTCTTCACAGGAAGAATAATGAGGCGATAAAAGCCAACGATAAAGTTAAATAATTTACCATAAATATCCAACGCTCTCCAACTCGGCTTCACATTAGCTGCCTATGTTTCAAATGATCTTTGCATTCACAATGTCACAGATGGCCAAGGCAGACAAGAGAGTCCTTGACAAATCCAACCGTAATTAGCCCTTCCCCAGCTGCGGTGACTGAAATGCCTTTTCAGGGAGGCTGAATGGGGCACCAGCCGCCTGAGAAAGGAGGGCTTTGCCCTGCCTGACAATGGAGTGCTTGAAATGCATGGGGCTGGAGGGGGGAAGGGCAATTTGCATTACATCCTAAAACCTGTGCCTTGGCACACATGTATGCACATAGGAACAGGGGTACACTGCCCAGAATGTAGACTGGGCTAGGTACACACATATCCATGCATGGGCACACATACACACATGTTTGAGCATGTGTGTGCACACAGGAGTAGAAGAAGGAAATGTGCTGCCCAGAGATTTAATTATGATGGGTACACATATATGTACATAAGAATGCACACAAAGAAGCATTTATACATGAAAGTATCATCATGCACACATAAACAAAGGAGTGGATGACCAAATGCATTTCTTCAAAAGTTGATTAGGCTAGACAGACATGTATGCACATGATGCATGCATGCATGTACATCACATGCATACAGGAGTAGAAAATGAAATCTATTGCCCAAAAGATGATTAGGTTTGTGCACATATGAATGCACACACACACACACACTCCCAGCATTGTAAGGCAGCATTTGCTTGCCAGGAAGTTGATTAGATTGAAGATACACATATATGAACATGCATGAACTCAAACATCTATCAAACCAAACACACATTGATGAAAACACACAACACACACCCAGAGTTAGGACTCACCATAAAGCATCCAGAAATAATTTTTGGCCAGGGATGGATAAAGATTCATGAGAGGCAATGTATTTTTTATTGTTGTTCAATTCTTTCAGTTGTGTATGACTCTTCTTGACCCCATTTGGGGTTTTCTCAGCAAAGATACTAGAGTAGTTTTCCATTTCCTTCTCCAGCTCATTTTACAGATGAGGAAACTGAGGCAAATAGGGTGAAGTGACTTGCCCAGGGTCACACACTAGTGTCTGAGGCTAGATTTGAACTCAGGCCTTGCTGACTCTAGGCCTGACGCTCTATCCACTGAGCCATCTAGCTACCCAAGTCATAGTCTAGAGACAACTATCTTTGAATTCAAAAAATTCTGGCTTTAAATCCTGCCTCTGACACAACACTGTTATGCAGGCAAATTGAGGGCACTCAGAGCACCACACTCAGCTCCCCCAAGGCCTGGCAAGTCCAGTTCCAGACCTGAGCACTGCCACAGGCCCACATCCTCCCCTGCAGGCTCACCCCTCTGTGCACACGAGCAATCTCCTGAGGACACCTAGGTTACAAAGGTAGTTAGTGGTCTGCACAACTAAGAGTGCTTTTTTCCATCCCAGGGATCCACCGGCCCCCACCCCAATGAAATCCTATGTCTCAATTCAAATCAGCCAGATAAACATGCACAGGCACCTGTGTAGATACATAGATAGGGAGAGAGATATACATATAAACAGAGAGATTGCATATGTATATGTGTGCATGTGTATATACACATATGTAAGATATACATGTTTGTGAATATGTGAATTGTACATATATACACACGTAAGCAATACATGCACACATATGTGGCTGTGTATGTGTGTATATAAGCATACATGTATACATATGGGCATGTATGAATGTGTTTCTATGCACACAATTCACATGTGATACACACATGGGATTTGAAGGTCCTATTTCTGACCCAGAAATTCAATTGTAAGTTGGAAAGCACCATTCAAGCCATTCCAGACAAATTAAGCTAATTGGCAGGGCATTGGAGTGGAGGGCTCAGATCCTGGGCTTCCAAAGGATGAGGACCTGCTGCCATCCCCTGCCCTGTTGTGTCTGTCAACAAAGGAAAAATTGTGTCTGTGAAGAGAAGGGAGAGAGAGACAGAGAGACAGAAAGAAAGATAGAGAGAAACAGTGAGAGAGAGAGAGAAAGAGAGCTATAGAGAGCAGCAGAGAAGGACCTTGGAGACCAACTTGTAAGAGGAAGAGAACTAGCTCCAAAGAGGTCAAGGTGACCCTCTGATTGCTGGCGAAGGCTCCTCCCAGGGGCTTGGCTGCTTAATTGCTTTGAGTCAGCCAGGGCAAAAGAATGTCCGCTAAATCCCCCCTCAATATCAGGTGCTTAGATCTGTGGGTTCCTCCAGGCTTCTATTCAGCCAGCCCTTCCTCCCAACCCCCACAAAGTGAGCTGGAGCTCAGTTCATGCCCGTACCTCACCCCCTTCTGATCAACCACAACATGGAGACCCCAGCCCTGGAGAGAATCCTGAGAACCAAGGCTGTATTGCTGTCCAGAGGAGGTCACAGCCCAGGGACTCATACCGTGTTTCCCCGATAATAAGACCTATCCCGAAAATAAGCCCTCCCCTTACTGTGTAAGATTCCTCTAAAATAAGCCCTCCCCCGAAAATAAGCCCTATTGAGATTGCTACTGTAGTGAAGGTGATCCCCTGCGCTACACGCTACATTACAGTACCCTCTGTATGCACCGTCCCCCCCCCGTGAAACTCACGCCACGCTCCGAGCTGCATCCAATCAGAGCTGCAGCAGTGACCGCGTCATCCTGTTCTTTATTGAATTCATTATTGAATAAAGGTACATTTTTTTGTTCACATTTACCTGTTTAGTAAAATTGCTGTCAATGTTCATTAAAATAAGCCCTCCCCTGAAAATAAGCCCTCTGGTGTTTTTCTGTCCAAAAAAAATTAATAAGACAGTGTCTTATTATCGGGAAAATACGTATGTATCTCTAGGTCTGACAGAGAAGAATCAAGGTTTTCCATTTAAAACAATACAGCTGTCCAACACTGGCTGGACTGAGGAATTTGGGGAGGGCTGGTTACTGAAAAATCCCAAGGAAGCATATTTAATATGGAGGGAGACAGTCAATGTAAAAAGAGAACGGGAGAAGGGGGCTTCTTAATGAAGTAAAAACAATATGAACCAACAATGTAATTTGACATCCAAGATATGTAACCCAAGTGGATTCAAAACAGAGAGAACATCCCATTGTCTCCTGCCCTGGTTAGAGCAAGTCTAAGACATTGTGTCTGAATCTGGGTACCACATTTTAGGAAAGGCATCGAAGAACTAGAGAAGATTCCAAAGAACAAGGGTTATCTTGGGGAACTGGGATGTTTAGCCTGGAGAAGACAAGAGTGTGGTGGAGGAGGAAACAGGATGACCATATTACAGTGTGTCTTACACCATATTGTGAGAAAAGGATCAGATTTGTTCTATGTTTCCTCCAAGGTCAAAGCTAGGACCAATGAAAAGTCTTAAGGTAGCAGATTTCAGCTCAAAATAAGGAAAATTTTCCTAATAATAAGAACCATTTCAATTCAAAGTGAGGAAAAATTTCTTAATGATAAAAACTGCCCAACAATAGAGTGGAGGGACCCAAGGGGTAGAATCAGGTCATAGAAAACAATCTCAAATTGGAATTAGAAAACCTGAGTTCAAATCTACCCTCTCTACTCTACCTCCCCCTGTGTAAGGGTTATGGGATTTAAAGATCTTCCATGCCCCGTTGGACTTGCTGATGTAGCAGGAAGGGGCGGAGCAAGAGGAAGCGGAAGCCAAGCTAGCGTTCCTGCGTTGGCTGGCGGTGGTGGTGACGGCGGCAGCAGCAGAGGCAGTGGCAGCGCGAAGCCCTTTTTGAGTTAGGACTGCTAAGGACTTTCTGCTAAGGACTCCTGCTGAGGACTGCCAGGGGCCGGAGCTGCTGGGAGCGCGCTTCCAGGACGCTGGATGGTTGCTGTGTGTGGGGAGAGGAGGACCTTTGCCTGAGGTAGCCTGTTCTGTTTTAAAGGCTTGAAAATGTGGGTGCTTTCTACTTTATCTACCTGTGCCAATGTCATAACTACTCTGATGGCTTTCACTTTCTGGTTTTGGGACTCAGTCTTTTGGTATCTTAATAAATTTTCTAGTTTATTTCCTCATATGGCAAACATGACGTATTTTGTAATGGATAATTATATCAGCATATTTGTAATCTCTATAGGCATTGTGAATATGGCATTGCTGATACACCCTGCCTTAGGACTGTGTAACAGTCAATGTCCCCTTGGGACGGCAGTGCCACCCTCTCTAAAATAAGGGAGGTGATTAGATCAGGGTCCTTAACCCATGGTTAAGATTTCATGGAGTACTTGGAGAAGAAAACACTGTATTTTATTTTTCACTCAAATTTTCACTGAAATTTAACATTTATTTCAATTATGATTGAAGCAATAAAATATTATTCTGAGAAGGTGTGATTGCCAAAGTTGTTCATGATACAACCAAAGTCAAGAAACCCCCGGGCTAGATGACCACATCTCTAAGGTTCCTCAGCTTTAAATTATAGACAACGAGCTTCCTATTAGTGAAAGTGGTCAAATAGAGGCTTAAAGACCAATTATCATGGAGTCCCCATCATGTTTAGTTGAACTAGGTGACCTTTGAGATTCCTTCTCATTCGGGGATTTTAAAAACATCTGAACTCCTTGAATAGAGTATTAGCCCTGGAATCTGGAGGACCTGAGTTCAAATCCAGCCTCAGATACTTGACACACTTACTAGCTGTGTGACCTTGGGCAAGTCACTTAACCCCAATTGCCTTGCCTTTCCCCCTCAAAAACAAAAATATCTGAACTCCTAATGGATAGAGGTGGGATTGAGGTGAGGAGGAAGCATGGAGGGGTAGAGGCAAGAGGTCCTAATTCTTTGCCAGTCATGGCTATGAGAAGACTCTACATTTTGGCATCTGCCCAGTATACATTACCTAGTAGACCCAACATCTCATAATGCAGACTTTTTACTCTCCAGAAATCACTTTTGAGTAGGAAAGAGTTTGTCCTCTCCAGCAGTAATGAAACTGGACCACTGCTTTGAGTGGAAGCAGACAGATAAGGAATGGATTCTGCCTTCTCTGTAAGGGGTGGGGGAGGAGGGAAGCAGATACTGAATACCAAGAGGTATAAAATGAAAAAAAGATAAGAAAGAACAAGAGAAATTAGCTCCCCTTTCTTTGGCAGGATCTCTATGGTTGCTAGACCTCAGGATTGGGACCCATAAGATGCCGTAACATCTCCTGGAATTCACTCACAAGAAATGTCTTTTGTTGTTGTTGTCTAGGCATGAGGGACAGATGTTCTGAGGATGTTTATTATTCATTATTATGTTAAATGATGCCAGGAAGCACTCATTAAACACCTACTATGTGCCAGATGCTATGCTAAGTGCTGTGAATAAAAAGCAAAAAACAAAGACTAGTCGTTGCTCTCAAGGAACTCTATCAGTGGAGATAATATGCTACGTACAAACAAACTGTATACAAGATAAATTGGAAATAATCATCAGAGGGATGTCACTAGCAATAAGAGGGATCAGGAAAGGCTTCTTATGAAAGGTTGTATTTTAGCTGATACTCAAGGGAAGCCAGGAGGTGGAGATAGAGAGAGAGAGAGAGAACAAGAGAGAGCGACAGAGACAGAGAGAGACAGAGACACAGAGAGAGACACAGAGAGAGACAGAGACACAGAGAGAGACAGAGACAGAGAGAGAGAGAGACAGAGACACAGAGGGAGAGAGAGAGGGAGGGAGGGAGGCAGGGAGAGAGAGAGACAGAGAGAGACAGAGAGACACAGAGAGAGACAGAGACAGACACAAAGAGAGAGAGAGAGAGGGAGGGAGGGAGGGAGAGAGGGAGAGAGAGAGAGACGAGAGAGAGAGGGAGAGAGAGGGGGAAGGGGGGAAGGGAGAGAGAGAGAGATTCTAGACATAGGAAACAACCAGTGAAAATGCCCAGAATTGGAAGATGGAGTGCTTTGTGTAAGGAACAGCAAAGAGGCTAGTGTCCCTGAATTGAACAGTAGATGGGAAGGGGGTGTGGGAAAGAGTAAGATGCAAGAAGACTGGAAAGGTACAAAGAGGCCAGGTTATGAGAGGCTTTAAAAGCCACATAGAGGATTTTAAATTTGATCCTGTAGTAACGGGAAGCCACTAAATTTTATTGAATGGGAGTGGGAGTGGGTGATATGGTCAGACTATTGCAATACCTGCTGGTGGATCTGCTTGCCTCAGGTCTCTCCCCACTCTGATCCATCCTCCATTCAGTCATCAAAGGGATTTTCCTAAAGTTCGGGTTAGTCCAGATCACCCCTCCCCCCCACACACACACACTCAAAAGAACTCCAGTAACTCCCTACTGTCTTCAGAATCAAATAAGAAACGCGCCGCTTGGCATTCAAAGTCCTATACAACCTAGCTTGCTCCTTCCAGTCTTCTTTTTTGTTGTTGTTGTTTTCTGGAGAGTGGAAGGTAGGGTAATTGGGGTCAAGTGACTTTCCCAAGGTCACACAGCTAGTTTTTTTGTGTATGTAAGTGTCTGAGGTCAGATTTGAACTCAGGTCCTCCTGAATCCAGGGCCGGTGCTCTGTTCACTGCACCACCTAGCTCGAGCCTTCCAGCCTTCTTATACCATACTTTCTGACAAGTACTCTTCAGTCCAGCGACACTGGCCTTGTTTCACAAACAAGACCCTCTGTGTCTTGGCTCTGGGCATGTTCTCTGGCTGTCCCTCATCCCTGGAATGCTCTCCTTCCTCAGCTCCTCCCATTGGGCTCCCTGGCTTTCTTTAAGACTGCCTCGACCCCTCTTAACTCCAGCACCTTCCTTCTGAATTATCTCCTATTTATCTGCTATATACATGTGTCGGCATGTTGTCTCCCCGGTTACATTGTTAGTTCCTCAGGGCAGGAACAGTCTTTTTTTACCTCCTTTTGTATCTTCAACACTTAGCACAGTGCCTGGCACATAGTAGGTGTTTAATAAATGTTTATTGATTGACTGATTTGTCTAATAGTCAGTTAGAGCTGTGAGAATGGAGGTCAGGGGAGAGATTAAGGCCAGACAAATAGATCTGAAAATCACCTGCATAGAGATAACAGTTGAATCTATGAGAGCTGATAAAATCACCAAGTCAAACAGCATGGAGACTGAAGATGAGGACCCAGGACAGAACCCTGGGGGACACCTGATGTTAGTGGGCATGACCTGCTTTAAGATCCATGGAAGGACAAAAAGAAGGAGTCAGAGAGGGAGGAGGAAAAACAAAAGAATCGTAAAAATCTGGAGAGAACAGAGTATCAAGGAGAAAAGGATGATCTACACTAGTATTATTATCATTATTATTATCATTGTTAAAAAATAATAAACAAGGGCGGCTAGGTGGCACAGTGAGTAGAGCACCGGCCCTGGAGTCAGGAGGACCTGGGTTTGGATCTGGCCTTAGACACTTCACACACACACACACACACACACACACACACACACACACACACACACACATGAACAAGCCATCTGACCTTGGCAAGTCAACCCCAATTGCCCTACAAAAAGCAAAACAAATAAACAAAAATAAAAAAATAATAAACAATGTAATTTTGGATAAGTTTGGGGGGGGGAGCTATTAAGATAAGAAGCCTGAGCTCTGTGAGTTGGTTAATTCTACTCTTGTATCATGTCTTGTTCATTTTTAAGTATCAAGAGTGGGGGTGGGAAGGTTAGAGGAGATCACAGTCATCATGGTATAGTGGGAAAGGACACAGAGTTTGGAATTATAGGGCATGGGTTCGAATCTTACTCTGGCAACCGACTGCCTATGTGACCGAAGGCTTCACTTCCCTGAGAGAGCTTTGACTCAGTGACTTCTGAGGTCCTTTCAACTCTAGATAGACAGTTTTATGATTTCTAAGGTTCTTTTTAACTCCATTATCTCATGTTCCTATGATTCTAAGTAAGAAAAATTTTTCATTTGGAAAATCCTCAATTCCATCTGAAGGAAGAAGGCACATCTAGACGTTTTTGTTGTTGAGTCATGTCATTCATGGTTGACTCTTCATGACCCCATTTGGACTTTTCTTGGCAAAGATACTGGAGTAGTTCTCCATTTCCTATTTCAGCTTATTTTACAGATAAGGAAATTGAGGCAGACAGGGTTAAGTGACTTTCCCAGGGTCACACAGCTAGTAAGTATCTGAGGCCAGATTTGAAATTAGGAAGATGAATCTTCCTGACTCCGGGTCCAGTTCTCTAACTGCTGTGACACCTAGCTGCCCATCTAGACCTAGAGTGCCCCCTACAGAGCAGGTGTGATTGTCCCTGTATACATAGACCAGGCTATTTCTCCCCAGATAACTGTCTTCAGTGGGTGCTAGAGGTGAAGTTTCTGCACCTTGGAATGTTGAGAACAGAAAGCAAGGCTGGTGTATGAGCTCCATCATCTGTTCTAGGGGGGTTTCAGCCACCTTTTGAGAGGAACCTTCTAGTAAATGTCGAACAACTGTATCTAACTCTATCAGCATTACTAACATTCTCTCCATCACTTTCTTAAGTCTAGACAATCAGCAAAACGAAGTTCTCATTTGTGGTTTTTGTGGAGTACTGAGGTACAAATGCTCAGTTGAACATTTAACAATCAGTCTTCTTAACGTGGGTTCTAGCTGGTTTTCATAAACAGCCCACAGAAAGGAGGGACCTGCTTATCACAGGATCTCAAGATTTCAGAACTGGGAGGGATCTTAGAAATGGGTTACTACAAGCTCTTCATTGTAAAATGAGGAAATTTGAGATTGAGGGGGAAATGATATTCCAGGTTGGCATTTTTGGCCTTTTGATTCCCAAGTTCAAGACCCCCTCCTGAAGCACCATGCTTTGAACCCATCATTTACTTAAGAGGAACCTGCAGCTTAGGAGGGGGGGAGGGATGCTCCAGTGACTTACTCGAGGTTACACACTTAATGAATAGCTGAGCTGGCACTGGAACCAGGGTCCTCTGATTCCAGTTTTCTGAATGCCCTTTCCGCTACATTCATACCTGGATCCTCCCACAGAAGAGCCAATAGAGGTGACCCACCTCCCTCTCCGGCTGTCCCTGCCTGCGCCCAAGAGTCCTCGGGTCTCCCCCTAGGATCCGGGCACACCCCAGGGAAGCCCTCGCTTGGCTTGCCAGGCAAGCTGCATGCCATCTGCTTCCAGGAGAAGTTGAACGATGGCCACACTCAGGCCAGGCTGAATCATTCATCAGGCGCCTGCCTGTCCCTGCGGAACGGGGGAGGGAGGGTGGGCATGGGGCTGCCATGGCCCACTGGAGCAGGTCAAGAGCTTGGGTCTGTCTCCAAATTACTCAGGTCCATGGGGTTTGATCCTGATTCCGGTCATTCAATTTCTCAGCGCAATTTGTCCACATCTGCTTTACCTCTAACACTATATACTAGGCACTGTGGAGGGATATGTGGGGAGAGGTGGAGAGGTGGTGGATATGAGGTACAGAAGGCAGAATCCTTATTTTTGAGGATCCAGGTGTCCATCTGTCTATCATTCTCCTATCTAGAATGTTCTCACACCCTGACCCCCCACACATGTACCCATGGCCCCCTACACTTCTCGTTGAGCCGATGTGATACAAAGGATAGAGTCCAGGACTTGGGCTCAGAAGGCAAGGGACAAAACCTCAATCCCAAGCACTTTAATTTAAAATTCGTGCATCTACAATGTACTGTATGACCTTAGATGAGCCCATTCTTTTCTCTGAGCCCCACTTTCCTCATCTGTAAAATGCAATGATCCATGCCAATTCCAAAGGACCCATGATGAAAAATGCTATCTGCTTCCAGAGAGAACTGATGAACTCACAGTACAGACTGAAGCATATTTTTTTCACTGTTTTTCTTGCTTTTTTTGTTTTTTCTTTTTTTTTGCAACATGGCTAATGTGAACATATGTATTACATGCCATCATATGTATAATGGATATCATATTCCTTGTTTTTTCAGTGGGGAGGGGAGGAGTGGAGGGAAGAAAATTTGGTACTGAAAATAACAAGTTTAAAAAATTAAAATAGGGGCAGCTAGGTGGCACAGTGAATAGAGCACCAGCCCTGGAGTAAGGAGGACCTGAGTTCAAATCTGACCCCAGACACGTAGCACATTTACTAGCCGTGTGACGTTGGGCAAGTCACTTAACCCCAATTGCCCTGCCTTCCCCCCTCCAAAAAGCAAAAAAAAAAAATTAAAATAAAATAAAATGGGGGTGATAATGCATTTAGGGCCTCAGAGCCAGGAAGATCTGGGTTTGGGTTCTGATTCTTACACATGCTAAGTGTGTGACTTTGGGTGAAAATCAGTGCCCTAGATTTATTGTTGTTGTGGAGCCATTTTTCAGCCATGTCCAGCTCTTTGTGACCCCATTTGGGGTTTTCTTGGCAGAGATACTGGAGTGGTTTGCCATTTCCTTCTCCAGCTCATTTTACAGATGAAGAAACTGAGGCAGACAAGGTTAAGTGACTTGTCCAGGGTCACGCAGCTAGTAAGTGTCTGAGTCTGGATTTGAACTCAGGTCTTTCTGACCACAGGCCCAGCACTCTGTGGTCACCTAGCTACCCAGCGTCCTAGATATCTGAGATTAAGAGGTGAAGAGAAAAATGGCAACCTGCATTGATAGGTTAACTCATCAAAGTGTTCCCTATAGCACTGAAACCATAGGTTCTCGCATGTTCCTGTCCTACAGACTTTCTCCCAGTCTTGTTGTAAGGTATAGTAGATAGACATCTAGAGTCGGGAAGTCCTGAGTTCAAATTCTACCTCAGATGCTCACTAACTGTGCTACCCTGGGCAAATCATGTAACCATTTCAACCTTAGTTACCTCATCTGTAAAATGGGGATAATAAAAAATAATTTTTAAAAAGGGGATAGTAAAAAACATCTACCTTACAAGAATATTGTGCAAATTCAATTAGATTACAAATGTAAAGCCTTCCATAACCTTAATGTCCTATGACTCTCGAGAGGAGAGCACTTTGCAAAACAACCCTCCCCCTCCAAATTGGGAGGTATTATTATTCTTACCTAGGGATTGAGGATGCACATACTTTATATTAATAACATTTTAATTTTACATTTGTATATTTATATTAATAATAACATTTATAGAAACCATTAAAAATATAACATTTATAGAAACCATTTTAAAAAGCACTTTCCCTTTCAATAGTCCTACTAGGCAGGCCATGCAAATTTTTCATACCCATTTCACAGATGAAGAAAAGAGAAGACTGATCAGGACACTTCTCAGCCTCTCAACAAGTGGGGACAAATCCTGTGTAGAGCAGTGATGTCAAACTCTGATGGAAACGAGGGTCACCAATCTGTACAAAAGGATCCTCAGGGGATGCATACTAACTTAGTTTTAAAACATAATGCTATCTGTGTTTTATCGTATTTTAATTTTTCTTGTTAAATATTTCCCAATTCCATTTTGATCTGGTTCAGACTGTTGTAGGCCCCTTACTGGTGGTGTATTTGACCGCTTTGGTGTAGAGAATAACCCACAAGTGCAAAGGGCACAGCACGCCAAGAGGAGAGAAGCTTGCCACTTACAGGGATATTCACTTGTGCATGTGTCTGTGTACCCTGGGCACACTGATGTTTTTATGTACGTGTTTCCAGGCATGCATGCGTGTCTGTGTGTGCGTGCAGAGAATTACCACTGTCAGGAGCTGAAAAAAGACCTCCAACAATCTTTTGTGTTGCATGGACAGGAAGATGGCCATGGACAGAAACACCAGACTTGGAATCAGACAACCAGGCTTTAAATCCAGGCTCTGACACTTAATATCTGTGTTAACTTGAGCAAGAAACTTAACATCTCTGGGCCTCAGTTTCCTCATCTGTAAAATAAGGGCATATGACTAAATGGCCTCTAAGGTCCCTTCCAGGTTTTTACTAACAGAAGGGCTTGTGTCCCGGTCCCATCCCCAGCCTAGGCTGGCCTGGTCTGCCCTCACCCATGCTGGGAGGGGTATTAATGCTCTGCCTGTCTTTTCTTTTTCATCTTGTCATCAGCTGCTCCACTTGGTAACCTCTGGCACTCCCCTGCTCATCCTCACAGTGGATCTGGGCAGCAAATGAGATACTAGTGCCCCATCGGGATGAAGCAGCCGGGAAATACCCTGTGCAATTTGCTAATGGGGCAGTTGGAGAGTCAACCCAGCTTGCTTTAGGCCTCACACCTACCAGAGTCACAGTCCTTCCAGATGCCAACCCAAGAAAATGGGAACACAGATCATGCCCCACCTCCTCACGCTGACACTGAACTTGGAAATCTGTCGGGTATGTCCTCTAGTTCACCTAACCACAAGAGATCAGAGCCCAAGCTGAAGCTGATAGCATGCAGAAAGGTTGCCTATGCTTCTTTAGTGGTCATTGGTCCAGGTAACAGAGACACTCATGCCAGAGTCCAGCTGCTGTCCAGTCTCCAGAGACAACAGAGTACCATGAAAATTTGAATTTGGAGTCAAAGGTCTAGGTTTGGATCCTGGCTCTACTATATATCACCTGCATAACTTACTTGGGCAAGTCACAGCTTTTCTGGGCCTCTGTTTCCTCATCTGTAAAATGAGGGCATTGGGTTAGATGCCCTCTATGGTTCCTACCAGTTCCAAATCTGCCCTTCTATGATTCTTCCTCATCATATCTACTTGCCTTCAAGACCTTTGCCTCCTAACACTGACTTTCAAATGACAAATTCCTTAGGGCCCAAGAGAGTTCTAGAAGCCGCTTGTCCCAAAGAAATAGATATTAGGACGGACATCTTTGCTGTCACAGGGCTCAGGGGCTCTGTCTCTCCTCTCTCTCCCTCTATCCCCAGCATGATGAGCCTCATTCATTTGGGGGGAAGTGTTAGTATTGTGCAGTTAGGCTTAGGGGTGAAGTGCCTATGTGACCAAGAATGATTTGGCTTCTCTCTTCCTCTACTCCCACCTTGGGGGGCTTAGAATAGAAAAATCTTCAAATGACAGAGCTTCAAGGACCTCAGAGAACCCATAATTCAACTTTCCACCATTTTGTAGGAGTTCCCTATACAGCATCCCTAAAAGATGATCACTCAGACTCTTTCTACTGCTAGAGAACTCACTACCTGGTGATGCAACATAGTCCATTGTCAGCCAGTCCTAATTGTTAGAAAGTTCTTCCTACATTAAGCCAATGTCTGATCTTTGTAACTTCTATGTACTAATGGTAAAGTCTTGCTAGGTAGGTTTTCTCTCTCTCCCTCTCTCTCTCTCTCTCTCTCTCTCTCTCTCTCTCT
>NW_027187338.1:4424980-4471104 GCF_028583685.1 Petaurus breviceps papuanus
TCTCTCTGTCTCTCTCTCTCTGTCTCTCTCTGTCTCTCTCTGTCTCTCTCTCTCTCTCTCTGTCTCTCTCTGTCTCTCTGTCTCTCTCTCTCTCTGTCTCTCTCTCTCTCTCTCTGTCTCTCTGTCTCTCTCTCCACAATGTCTAAACTCTCTTTTCATTATAGCTCTTCTGCTATCCAAAGGCAAAGATTTTGCCCAGTCCTCTCCCCAACCCATACTATGAACTCTTCTCATCTGCAAGTTAAACATCTCCTATTTCTTTAATTGATTTTTGCAGGACATGATGTTAAGTCCCCTCACAATGGCAATCACATTCATAGGATCATAGATCTAGTAATGAAGAGTTCTTGCAATTGTCTGTCAACATCATTCCCAAAAAATGTGACCTCAGAGCTGAATAAAATACTAAAGATGTGGTCTGATCAGGGCAGGATGATCACCTTCATTAATCTGGATATTATTTCTATTATAACAACTTTATATTCTACTAACTTTGGAGATTGTCATGAAACACTATTCACTTATATTCCCGGTAGTAAGACCCCCACCCCAGCCCCTTTTCATCTGAACAACCATCTGTCTACATCTTCCCCACCCTGTATACATGCAATTGATTTTTTGTGCCCAAGCGTGCTACTATACATTTATATTCGTTACTGTTCATCTTCTTGGTCCATTAACCTAGCCCATCATAATCACTTTCAGTGCTATTTCTGTCATTCAGCTAATTATTTATCCCTCCTGGCATTGTGTCACCTGCTGCTGCAAAAAGTCCTAGTTACAACTCTTTGTATGTTCTACAGAAGGACTCAGGGACATCAGGGCAAGGTAAGACAAGCCTCTTTCCTGGAAATCTGAGAGAAGATGACAAGGAGCCTCACTCCCATGGCAGCACTAGATTCAATTAAAATCCATTCAATAAAAGTTCCTTAACTATGTACTGTGTGCAGAACACTGCTAAGCCCTTGGGATAGACAAAGTTTAAACAAGACATGGAGGAACAAGCCATATAGGCCTTCTGTATTATCTTTGAGAAGTGTCTGGGGCTCAGAGAGTTTGTCTGACTTGCTCATGATCACACAGCTTAGCTAAGACATAGATTGAATGGTTCTGGAAACCTAACAGGGGAGAAGCCAAAGTTCCCCAATGCTAATGCCAGCTTCTATTTCTCTAGAACTTTGTTTTACAATCCTCACAGCATCCCTGAGATCTTGGGCTTTATTGAGCACTATTACTCCTCATTTTATACATGACTTATGTCTCTGGTGCCTCATAATGGCCTGGAGGTGTCTTTAGGCTCTCAAGTCTAGTAGTAGTAGCTAGTATTTATAGAGAGCTTTAAGCTTTGCAAAGTGCTGCACAAACATTATCTCCTTTGATACTCACAACAGATAGGTGCTATTATCATTCCCATTTTACAGATGAGGAAACTGAGACCTAGAGAAGCCAAATACCTGCCCAAGGTTGCATAGTTAATATGTGCCCAAGGACAGGATTCAAAGTCAGATCTTGCCTTGCCTTGACAGGCAGGTTCAGCTCTGTCCACTGTGCCACCTAGCTTCTTATGAAGGTGAAATGCACACTCTGCCAGGCCCTACTAAAATGGGTGGAGAAGTTAGTGCATAGGGTGCTGGGCCTAGAGTCAGGAAGACTTATCTTCCTAGGCTCAAATCTGGCCTCAGAGGCTTACTAAATGTGCCACCCTGGGCAAGTCACTTAACCCTGTTTGTCTCAGTTTCCTCATCTAGAAAATAAGCTGGAGAAAGAAACATAAAAGCAGTCCAGTATCTTCGCCAAGAAAACTCAAAATGGAGCCACAAAGAGTCAGACACGACTGCAAAGACTGAACAACACTAAGATGGGATCATAGATGTAGAGCTGGAAGAAGCCTTAAAAGGTCATCCTGTCCAAACCATCCTCCCCATTTTATTGATGAGGAAACTGAGGCCCAGGTTGGTGAAGTGATTTGTCCAAGATAGTAAATGGCAATGGCAGGATCTAAACCCGGCTCATTAGACTCCTCATCCTCCCTCCTTTCTACTACACTGAATGGTCTCTCAAGATTTTGAGTTGCAAGCCAACTATTGCTCTGGGTCTTCCATCCAAGGAATTGTCCAGCTAAGTTCATAAAGCTATTCCTGAGTTGCCTGACCACCAAGTGGCCACACATAAAGAATGTCTACTTTACAGGGTACTTCTTGGTTAGGGATCTGCATTGAGAAATGTACCCACCCAAACATGATCTAGGGATCCTGGAAGTCCTGAAACATCACAGGATTAACATCACAGGACCAAGGTTCATGGAGACTTCCCTACTATCACACAGCTAGTAAGTTTCTGAGCTAGGACTCAAAGCCAGGACCTTGGACCCTTCAGTCCAGTGCTGTTCCTTTGGCCCCATGCTAACTCTTGAAGACTGGAGGAGGCAAACATTCACCCCATAGGCACAGCTTGAACCTGGAGGGGGTGGGGATTCAGGAAAGCACATGTGGCTGACGACTGGAAAGAAGGGAGCTTTACAGCTTGCCATGTTCACTCTTTTAATTAAGCGTCTCAAATAAGGATTTAATTGAGCTGTAACAAGCCAGGCTATTGTATGTTAGCTAAACACCTGGGGATTATTAAAAAACATTTTTTAAGGCTGTAAAGCTTCACAACCAACAGTTGCAGTTGTTAAATTCAGTAAAGATGCTTCCAAAGTGAAATGAGTTACACAGTTAAATGAAGTCCAGACGCCTACCTTGGGAAGCAGCCTCTGACTGTTGTGAGTCCCCTGGGGTAGGGGAGGGACTAAAGGAGAATTCTGTGTCTGAAAGGCTCTGGCAAAGAGCCCAGGGCTCCTTGGAGGTCCAGGGAGGCAGAGGTAAATGGGCGAGGTGCCCTCCCAACTCTGCCCTCAGGGTGACATGGCCAGAAGGCTGCTGGGCCACTCTGTCTCTAATATTTTATGTTCAAGCTTTGATATTTCTTTCTGAACTGGTTCTCAACATCTCACTCAGACTGGAAATGCAGTGGCCACTACTAGCATTATCCTACTTTGGATTGGGCATGGCAACTTTGACCTGCTCCATTTTCAACCTGGTTAGGGCTTGCCTCTCCTTAGGCAGCCTGGTGGGCTCCCCTCCCCCATTCACCATACTGGTGCTAGACTTAATAAAGACACTCAATTGGCTTTAGACCTACCATAGTTCAGAATTCCACAGCAAAATTGAGCTGCCAGTCTGTTTCCCCCAGGAGCAGAGCTTATAGGTGTATGCCATCACTGATAGAGATACTGAATTCCTAAAGGCCCCTCTAATACTCATATTTTGTATTTTGGACATCCTGTCACCTCTGACATTCCATGTTCTACAGGCCCTTCCAATTTCAACATTGTATGGTCTAAGGTCACTTCTAGTACTTCTATCTAATGTCCAATAGTCTAAGGCCCATTTCAACTCTGACACTTTGTTCTGGAGTCCCTATCAATTCTGACATTCTATGTTCTAAGTCCCCTCTCAGTTCTGACACTCAATGAGCTAGTCCCTCCCAACTCTGACCTTCTATATTCTGATGTCCCTTCCAGTTCTGAAATTCTATAATCTAAGTTCTTCTCCCACCTCTGACATTCTGTGTTCTAAGGTCCCTCCCAGATCTGAAATTCTATAATCTAAGGTCCCTACCAGCTCTTACATTGTATAATCTTAGGGACCTCTTAGCACTGATATTCTGTGTCCTAGGGGACTTCCTGGCTCTGATGTTGTGTGTTCTAAGGCCCCTCCTAGCACTGACACTGTGTTCTAAGGCTCCTCTCAGCTCTGACATTCTGTGTTCTAAGGCCCCTTCCAACTAACATTCTGTGTTTTAAGGTCCCTTCCAGCCCTGCTATTCCATGTCCTAAAGGCCCTCCAAGTTCTGACATCCTTTGTTAAATGGTTGGTTCCAGTTTGGCCCCTCTGTATGTAAGAAGTCCTCACCTGCCCCGAACTCCAGCTCCTTTCCCTTCCTACCTAAAGAGTGCTATTCTCTAAGCCCAGGCAGAGGCTATGTTCTAGTCTAGATGATGGAGGGAGAAGAAGCACACAAGCTCACCTTTGATCAGTCAGCTGTCTCCCTACTCCCTCTATTCATTTAGCAGGGGAGCTCATTTTTTATTTCCCTCTCCTGAGCCCTAATGAATAAGTGACTACAGGGGGCTAATGGGGAGGCATGGAAGGCTGCTTGCCCTTCTCCCCTGTCCCATCATCCTCTGCTTCACCTCCAGTCTACCAGGATAATGAGGGTGTGACAAGCTGGCTGCTCCCTGACTTTTGTCACTTTGAAGGATCCTCTTTAAGGAGCTCCTGTTCATGGGGCTTCTGCCAACACAGACCAGCTCTAGTGTGGAACAGGTTGGCAAGCTGGTTTGTCCTCCAAGACCTGTTTGTTCCAGGTTCCCAGGGAGAGGGGTCCTGGGGCCAAAGGGTTATTTCTGGTACCATTCTTTCTTACAGTAGAAACTGGCCTCTGACGGAGGACAAGGAACCATACAAATCATGGGATCTTACAGCTGGAAGGGGCTTCAGGGATCATGCAGTTCAACCCCTAAATGAGAAGAAATTCACCTCCTACTGCTTAACAAAGGTTCTTGCTTAAACAATGCCTGAAAACTCACTACCTTCCAAGGCAACCCACTCCCCTTGACGAGAGAGCATGGCCAAGCAAGTCATGGAGGTTGCCAGCCCAGTAGAGCCACAAATGAAGGAACTGTCTGGTGTCCAATCTGGATGCCTGCTTTATTTATAGAAACACAAGCACAAAGAAACCTAGAGCTAGAAGGGGCTTTAGAGACCAGTTTAATCTTCCTCTCATTTTATAGAAGAGGAATTTTGGTGTTGAGTCATTTCAGTCATGTCCTACTCTTTGGGACCCCATTTGGGGTTTTCTTGGCAAAGACAGAGGCATGGTTTGCCGTTTCCTTCCCCAACTCATTTGACAGATGAGGAAACTGAGACAAAGAGAGTTAAATGACTTACTCGGGGACACAGCTAATAAGTGTTTGAGACCAGATTTGAATTCAGGGAAATGAGTCTTCCTGACTCCAGACTCAGTGCTCTATTCACTATGCTACTTATCACATAACAGGAAATGGAAGCATAAAGAGGTAAGAAGGGATTTCTCAGCTCCAACATTCCATGTTCCAATGTCCCTCCTAGCACTAATATTCTATGTTCTAAGGGACCTCCTAGTTCTGACATTCTCTGTTCTAGGTCCTTGTCAGCTCTAATATTCTGTCAATATTCCAAGGTCCCTCTAGGATCTTATATTCAATGTACTAAGGTCAACAAGTCAACAAGCATTTATTATGTGTTTACTATGTACCAGGCCCTGTGCTAAATGTTGGTGATACAAAATAGACACACACAATCACTGCTCTCCAGAAGCAAGGAGAAGTGACCTGTCCAAGGTCACACAAGAACCAGGTATCAGAGCCTAAATCTGAAGTCAGACCTTCTCACTCAAAATTTGGCACACTTCCTACTACATTTATTACATGTTGTTGGATGGATGAATTAAATGACTGCCCTTCCTGTTAGCATTGGTGGAACACTTGTCTTTGACAGTATATGCATAAGATCATTATTTTCATAAGGTTAGAAATTTGAGGCAGTGTAGTACAATGGAAAGAGCTTTGAATTTGGAGTCAGAGGTCTCAGAGGAACTCAGTTCGAATCCCACCTCTGCTACTTATTACTTGTGTGATGTTGTGAGTCACTTAACCCTCTTGGCCTTAGTTCCTTCATCTATAGAAGTGAGGGCATTCTATTAGATGGCCTCTAAAGATCCTTCAAGCTATAACTATGATCTTATAATCCTTTGATGCTAACTCCAGGTGGTCTGAATCAGCACCCTGAGAACAGGGTGGAAGGCAAGGTTGGCAGTTGAGATGAGATTGGTAGGAATAGTGATTGGACCCATTGGATGTCCAAATGCTCAGTCTTGACAATTGGCCGAGAACAAAAGTTTAGTGGAAGTTCCCAGAAAGTAGGGCTTGATGGAAGGAGCATGAGGGAATGGGAAAGAAAGGACCTGGGTTCCGGGAATTAGAGGGAACAGAAAGATCCCAGATTCTCCAGGGGTCCTGGCAGTGGCTGTGGGAGAGTCCAGACATAAATGCTGATTAGAGAAAAAGGCAATAGAACAGAACATTTTGTGGTAACTGCTGAGAAAGGTCAGGGCATGGGTCAGGTAGGATTGGAGTCCAAGAGCTCTATAGATTGTGCCAGCCCCCATGGCAAGGTCAAGGGGATCTTGGGCTGAGCCTAGGGCTCTGTGACTCATCATTTCTGGGCTCTGACAGCTTGCTCTTTCTTTCACTTTCTTTCCCTTATGCCCTTGTAAAATTTTTTTTTTCTGAAAACCCTGCCTCTGTCTCCTTGGGCTGAAAAGAAAAGGGTCTTTGTCCAGGCCTGGACCAGGAGACCAGAAGATATGCAGCAATCTCAAAGGTCAGGCAATAGTTGGAGGGGGGATTCGAATAGAAAGGGGAAGACATGTCAACATATGGGATGAAGGACTGTCAGAGAGGCAGGAGAAGCTTTTGTGGGGAGGTAAGGTTGGGGTTCTGAGCAAATGAAGAGAGGAAGAAATGGAGTGAATAAATGAATCACAGAATGCGAGAGAAGGAAGGAGCCTCAGTGGCTATCTAGTCCAACTTGTATAGGTAACGAATCCCAGCTATAAAGCCCTCAACACATTGCCATCTAGACACAGCGTGGAGACCTCTAAGGGAGTGGAACCCTCCATCTCTGGAGGCAGCTCATTCAGCTGCTGGACAGCTTTCATTGTTAGTCATTTTTATTGGCATCAAGCCTAAATGGGCTTCTTAGCAGCTTTCAATCATAGGTTATGTTTCTGCCCAAGGAGGCCAAAAAGAACCCATCTAATCCATTTTCCACACAAAAATTCTCCAAATACTTAACCACACCTACATACCATTCCACCCTGAATCACAGGCCCATGACTCCCAAAGAAGCCACTTAAGTGATGCTACTGTCAGATACAGACAGAGCACCAAGCTGGAGACAGGAAGACCTCAGTTCAAATCCAGACTCATTTTCTAGCTGTGTGACCACGGCAAAGTCACTTAACCACTGTTTGCCTCAGTTTCCTCATCTGTTAAATGAGCTGTAGAAGAAAATGGCAAACCACTTCAATATCTTTGCAGATAAAACCCAAAATGGGATCACATGGAGTCAGACATGACTGAAACTACTGAACGACAACAAACCTCAATGACCAATTCACATGAGAACTTCAGATCACCAGTAATGGCTTTGTGAAGCAAAGTCACCACCCCCTGATGTCCTGGGGTCTATCTCTGAGGAGTCCTTGGATGACTAGCCATGGGATCATAGATTTTGTAGCTGAAAGGGATCATAGGATCATAGATATAGAGCAGGAAATACCCTTAGAGGTCAATCTAGTGGAACTCCATCATTTTATAGTTAGGGAAACTGAGGCCCAGAGAGATTAAATGTAGGTCACAGAAGCAGTGTCAGAAGTGGAGTTTGAGGTAGGTTGGGGCCAAATCTTGTCATTCTTATCTCCACAACATCCTTTGTACATCTTCCCTTCCCTCCACTCATGTTTTCTGACTCCAGAACCATTATTCTTTTCATTGCACCATGATGATTGCTCTAGGAGATGAACCCACACCCAAAACATGACCCTTCTTCCAGCATCCAATTCTACATTCTTCCTCAGTGCATCCATTAAACCTTTGGGGATCCATCTGTGTTTCTCATCTCTGCAATGTTTTCCAGCAGCCATGCTCAGAAATATATTTCCTGCTGTGAAATAAGCTCTTGCCTTTATTTCTACTTAAACTCTTTTTTTTTGCTCCAAGAGGGAGGGGGTAGTTTGCATATTTGAGGATTTAATAAAGAAATCCTGGTCTCTTTTCACTCCCTTTGTGATTGGTTGCATTTGATTCTGGGTCTACTTTATATTCCATCATTACAGACTGAAAAGCTCACCACCTATCCACATCTCTCAGCCTGCCCACCTGATTGAGAGTTTTCAGTTGGCAGTGGATAGAGCACTGGATTTGGAATCAAGGAAATCTGGTTCAAATCTGACCTCAGACACTCACTAGCTGTGTGACACTTTGCACTTTGAGTTCTCTGATCTGAAAATGAGGGGATTGGACTCAGTGACCTCTAAGGTCCTGTCTAGCCCTAATTCTGAGTTCCTGTGACTCAGGTCAGTCATACTTGTGTGTGTGCTGTAGATTTTACACCTCACTGAAATGAACAGAGGAAAAGAGAGACAGCAACAGCCTTGTCAGTTTTCTGATAGATTCCCACACTCAGACAAGAGTCCAGACAAACTCGTCTGGGGTCAGTTTCATCATCAGCTGCTTCCCATAGGAACCTGAACAACTCCACTCAGTTATCAAATCCTGTCGTTTCTACCTCCAGTACCTCTTCCCATCCTTCCCCTTTTCTCCGCTAACACTTCCACCACCATAGCTTGGATGCTCATTATTTCTTGTCTAGACTATTCCAACAGCCTCCTAAATGGCCTCCTGTCTCAAGTCTCTCCCTTTTCCAATCCATTCACCACAGAGCTGACACATTGACTTTCCTAAAGCACAAACAGGAACAT
This sequence comes from Petaurus breviceps papuanus, assembly GCF_028583685.1. Lineage (NCBI taxonomy): Eukaryota > Metazoa > Chordata > Mammalia > Diprotodontia > Petauridae > Petaurus > Petaurus breviceps. Next base: position 4,433,609 of record NW_027187338.1, read on the forward strand.
GTTATTCAACCTCCCCCCCCCCCATTTAAACATGCTCCAGCTGCTTCCTATCATCTTCAGGACCGAACACAAACTCTTCTGTTTTGAATTTAAAGTCTTCCACGATTATACACCAGTAGATAGAGCACTGAGCTTGGCATCAGGAAGACTCATCTCGATGAGTTCAAATCCAATCTCAGACACCTACTGACTGTGTGACTCTGGACAAGTCACTTAACCTTGTTTGTCTCAGTTCTTCATCTGTAGAATAAGCTAGAGGAGGAAATAGAAGACCACTCCAGTATCTCTGCCAAGAAAATCCCAAATGGAGTCATGAAGAGTCAGGTATAAATGAAATGATCAAAACAATAATAACAACATAGTCCTCAGCCTACCTTTCCAATCTTATTGCACATTACACCCCCACCCTCTTGACACACACATATGTGCACATGTACACACACGCGCACACACAGCAATCCAGCCATACTGGCCTTGTTGTTCCTTGTACATCACAGCCCATCTCTTACCTCCACACCTTTGCATGTGCTTTAGATGTTTCCCGTGTCTGAAATGCAATTCTTCATCATCCCATCTCTCAGTATCACCAGCTTGCTTTAAGGCTTAGCAGAAGTTGTACCTTTTTTTTTGCTTTTCGGAGAAGCGAAAGTAGGGCAATTGGGGTTAAGTGACTTGGCCAGGTCACGCGGCTAGTTTAGAAATTGTACCTTATATGTGAGGCTCCTGATGTCCCCCAGCTGATAATGTTTTTCCCCCTAAATCACCTTATTTCTACTTTGCATATATTTTATACAAAATATACTTTATGTAAAGCATATATTTATGCAAAACATATATGCATGTATAGTCATATGTGTATGCACAAATGTAAATATATGTGCACATATATGGGTATGCATGTGTCTGTATATACATCTATGTATATACATATATACTCACATGAACATGTATAGGTATACATCTATATCTATAGCTATATATATATATATATGAATATACACACACCTACCCATACACATACACATATGCATATAGCATCTCCCTTGACTAGGCTTCTTGACGATAAAAATATCTTTGTCTTCGTGCCCCCGTGCCAAGAGCGGTGCCTGGCAAATAGCAGTCATTTCTTAAGTATTTACTAATCAATAGATTGCTAACTCAGTCCAGCTCCTGACTCTCTCCTATGACCCACAGATACATATAGAGTAGAGGTGCCCCCTGCTTTCCCAGGTACTCAGAAGACAAGGCCTGTACCTCTTGGAATGGTCTGAGGTGATCCATCTAGGTGAGACAGACACATACACAGACACACAGGATTAGTCACTGGACATAGCAGGGGTGGAGATCCTCGGTAGTTCCCAGAACCTGCCCACGCTTCCATACTACTCTGTACCAACTCTCCAATAGAGGCTGGTCAGAATCACTAGCCCCCGGGATGCCCCAATCCTGGATTAAAGAGCATGAGTCTGACTGTTTCTAGAATTATCCTCGATTTGATGCTGTGACAATTGGGAGGCCTGTCACAATCCTCTCTAGAAACAATCCATAGTTCCCAGGCAGTTGCTTCAGAGGTGCAAACAGCCAGCAGCTACCATAGCTCCAAGTGAAAAACAAGATGACAGACTCAGGTCCCCATCAGGCAGAGAGCAGATATTTGCCCACAAACTCAGCTGGTCGTCTGCACTCACAGTCCAAAGAAAAGCAGAGAAAATAAACCAGAGATGTAGGGAAGCTGTCTGTTTGGCAAAACTTGAGTATGACCAGGAAGATCAAGGTTTAAATGCAGACTCTGTCACCGGGTAACCTGGGACACGTAAGGTCACCTTTCTGTTTCATTTGAAAAATGGGGATTCCAATTGGAGGTGAGCAACAACTGTCTTTGTGTTTCTTTGTAGTAATTAACTACAAATTAGTAATTTTTGTGTGTTTCTTTGTAGTAATTAACTACAAATACAAAAGTAATTAACTAGTTACTAAGAATACAAAGAAACACAAAGACAGTTCCTGCTCCAGTCAAAACAAAGCAGGCTCCTAATAATGCCGAATAATGTCACAATGGATAGAGCCAGACCTGAGTTCAAATCTGACCTCAGACACTTGCTATCTGCCTCAGTTTCCTCATCTGTAAAATGGGGATGATACTAACACCTACTTCCTACGGTTTTGAGGAGGATCAAATGAGAGAAGATCTGTAAAGAGCTTTGTAGAACTTAAAACACTATGTAAATGCTGGTTATTATTACCAATGTTTGGGAAGCTAAATTAGATTGACAATAGGGGCAGCTCTATGCCACTGAGGCTACATTGTAGTATAGAGGGTTCCTGAAGTCTCTGCCAGCATTAGCTCAGTGCCTGACACATAATAGGCACTTAATGTTTGTTGAATTGAATCTCCAGGAGCATGAAGCTCTGGAAGATCCCAATGAACTAGAAGGATTTGTGTTTGGGTCCATCAATGGTCTATGTGCCTGTTATTCCTGGACCAGCTAAGTGTTGAGAGGCTTGCCATTAGAGGGTTAACTGCTGGTATAACTAATTATTTGGCCAGAGAACCTCACAAAGACTGTCTATCAAGGGATGGAGGGTCTGCAGGTACAGAGCAGTGCCCACAACCCTGGAATCAAGGATCTTTTGAAGGATAGAAGTCCTTAATAGGGTGATCGTGAGGATCACATAAAAACGCTCATGGAAAAGAGCTTTGAAAAGTACAAAGTGCTGCAAAAATTGTAAAGTGTGATTGTTATAATATGTCACTGAAATATCAAGGACTCTAGAACAAAAAAATGTGTGAAACTGCGACTGGACCTCAGGGTCAGGGGAGGAGGGGAAGAGAGGGAGGGGTGAAGTCTGGTGAACAGGCTTCTCTGCTACCCCCACCACAAATGTATCAAAGGATCATGGATTAGAGCCTAAAGGAACTTTACAGGCCATCTACTCCAGCACCCTTATTTTCTAGGTATTGTTAAATATTAAATTTAATAGGCATCTAGGTGGCACAGCAGAGAGAGTGCCAGGGCTGGAGTCAGGAAGACCCATCTTCCTTAGTTCAAATTCAATCCTCAGACACTCACTAGCTGTGTGACCCTGGGCAAGTCACTTAACCTTGTTTGCCTTAGTTTCCTCATCTGTAAAATGAGCTGGAGAAGGAAATGGCAAACCGTTCCAGTATCTCTGCCAAGAAAACCCCAAATAGTGTCCTAAAGAGTCAGATATGAACTGAAAAATGACTAAACCACCAATTATTTTCCAGGAAACTGAGGCCAAGAGTGGTTGAATGGCTTATCCAAAGTCACCCAGGTGGGAGTTTTGTACTTGGAGTAGTTTGAGATCTGGACTCAGGTCCTCTGCCTTCCAATCTTCTGTTCTTTTCAGGACACCAAAGGGGTCAGGACAACTTTCTACTTTCCATTTAGTGTGTACAGTGTCCTCATGGCTGTAGAAAGCTTGGACTTCATGGGACAAAATTGGGACCACTAGGTCCAAATGACAGGGAGGCAAACACCAGCGCAGCATGAGGAAGAAATGGTGAACAAGAGCTGTTTGACAGAAGAACGGGCACCGGGGAAGGTAGTGAACTCCCCAGCACTGGAAGCATTCAAAGACTGGATGTTGTTGTAGAGGGGATTCCTGCTTCAGGTTCAATTAGACTAGATAAATTCTGAGGATTCTTTCTCTTTGTGACAGTTTGGGATTCTTTGATATTTTAAGTGTTTTCTACCCTGATAATGACCTTGTGTCCTTAGAAGAGATGAGAGCTATAGGGGCAGGGGTGGGATAAGAGGGGATGTCTGTAACTAAGAATTTTTGTGCCCCAAATAAATATCCCAAATTACTCTTGAAGCAAGTTGTGTGGCACTACCTTCAGTTTAGGGCAAGGGAAGGATAGCTGTACCAGGGTGAGATTACTGCTGAAGAGGCCATGCTTAATTAGAGAATTAGTGAGTGAAGAAGAACAGAGGGGGGCAGAGAAGGGGCTCTGCCAAGCCTGCCACCTGTTAACTTCTTTTTTTAACTACTCCTGCTAATTAGGTGCTAATTTCTGGGAGTAGTTTTCTTCCCTGACGAAATGCAGCAAGTGCCATTGCACCCTTTAAATTCAACCCTTTCGGTCAAAGTAGTAGTTGCTCTGCCTTAGTTACAGCCCTGGCTTCAGAGACAATAGTCCTTTCCTCAATCCTGACCTGGTGTGGCAGAGAAAAGGGAACCCTTCTTGCCTGCTAAATTTCTCTTGAGAGTAAGGTTCCAGGGGTGAGCTTTAGGGAATAGAATGGAAAGCATTATAATCAGAATGCAGGAGTTGATAAACGGCAGTTACTAGGCAAATAAATAATCAAGTGTAGTCATGGCAGCAGAAAGGGAAGGCCTTTAGTTCCCTGAGGGTTTGTGAGTAGAGTTCTCCAAATAAATACCAAAAGCTCAGGGAATTTTGGAAAAGACATGGGAGAATGGGAAAAGCTTGGAACCTGGAACCCGGGAAACATGAGATCCAGTCCTAGTTACCCCAATTGCTAAGTGGCTGGCCTTGGGCAAGTCATTGCCCCGTTTGGAGTCAACGTTTCCCTGAATCTGTAAAAATCGGGGTAATAATATCTGTCTTCTGTGCATGAGCACTAAATGCACATGCATTCACACATGTGTGTGCACACACATACACACAGAGTACTTCAAAGACCTCATATGAGAGTGAAATGAAAGGAAGTTGATGAAAGCTTTTTGTAAAATGTCCTTTGTAGAAATGAGGTCCTATTATTGTTATCTTCATTCATTTACTCATCCATTCATCATGGACTTTATCCACAAACATTTAATCGGAATCTACTCTGTACAAGACTATATTAATAGGTGCTGAGGGGGATACAGAAATGAATAAGACACACCATTAAGTGTTCCACATTTTAATTGAAGGAGGTAGGATCAGATATACAATAATAATCATCATAAATAATAATCATCATAGCATATTAAAGTTTATAAGCCACTTTACCCATGGCATTAACTTGAGTCTCATAACAATCCCATGAGTTAAGGACTACCTGTATTATTATATTATCCCATTTTACAAATGAGAAAAATGAGGTCAAGTTGGATGGAAGGGTGATGGAGTAGAAAGAAATCTCGATTCCAAGTCAGGGGATCACAGAGCTAAGACTTGAAGGCACCATTGAATCCAGAGTCCTCATTTTATAGATGCTAAGGCCCAGGAAGGTTATTGAACATGCCAAAGGAAACATAAGTGATAAGCATCAAAGGTCGGATTTGAACATAGATTCTCAGACTTCAAAGTCATTCTGTACTGAGACAGCCAGGTGGCGCCATAGTACACAGAGCACTGCTTCTGGAATCAGGAAGATCTGAGTTCAAATCGTTACCGGTACTTATAGGTTATACGACTCTGGGCAAGTTACTTAACTTCTGTCTGCCTCAGTTTCCTTCTGGCTTTATATCCTGGGATCCAAATCAACAGTGAGGTGTTTTAACAGATAAAGCAATGGGTTTGGAGTCAGGATGACCTGAATTCAAATGCTGTCTCATACTTACTAGCTGTGTGACCCTGGGCAAGTCACTTAACCTCTGTCTGCCTCAGTTTCCTCAGCTGCAAAATGGAGATAATAATAGCTCCTACCTCCCAGGGTGGTTATGAGGATCAAAAGTACTTAGCACATAGGAGAAGCTTAATATATGCTTATTTCTTCCCTACCTTATTTCAGTTCTCTCCTTTTGCAATCTCTGTGACCTTGGGTAAGTCATTCCTCCTCTGTCAAAAGAAGAGGTTTAGACCAAATATTCTCTAAGAATCCATCCAGTTCTAAATTTATAACCCTATGAATACAGGGCTTCTGACTCAGAATCCAGAGCTCTTTCTGCAACCCCAGGAAGACTTCTTAGCAACATTCATACCTCATAACAAAAAAAGACCTTGTCATGCCTGTTACATCAGCTCCTTTTTCCAACAGATCTGATAAGCAAGCTGTGCCTGTATGCCAGGAGAGAGGCAATTAGAAGACTGGACAAGGACGGTGGACCATGGGAATTGAGAGGAAGGGGATGCACTGGCCAGAGGCTGTAATAATGAAGAATAAGGAGACACGGAGCCTGCTGAGTTTCCCTTCCCGGAGTCTCTCTCCCTCCTTCCGACAGACAACTGTCACAAGCATTTATGAATTACAAACCTGTTGGCACCCACATTCATTATTCATTGGGACACAGCCTGCTCCCCACTGCTCGCTAGGCCCAGGAAGCCATCCAGCTGCTCAAAGTGACCTTAATAATGTAGGTAAGAAAGAAATTCAAACCAAGCAGCAAGTCCTAAATATAGTCAGGCAGACCCTGGGTGGAAACACTCCATGGAGTTCATTTAAGAGCAAGGCCAGACATTTTTTCCACCAGGTAGAGCACTCAACTTCAGAGTCATGGGTGGCCGGGCCAAGCCAATGGGCCCTTGGAGCTTTCCTTAAATGCAGAGGAAACATTAAACGATTTTCTGCAAAAATCTCAGTGTGAGAAGACTCACAGTTAATGGAGAGCTCAAGTCAAAGACCAACTTGGTCAATACAACGCAAGCTTTTGTGGAACTTGTGTGTTCAAATGCAAATCTCCTGTGACATTTTCACATGGAGGGGGTGCCTTTTGTCTCTTTGCAAAAGGCATAGAGTGGGGAGGGATTGGTCTATTTCTCTTTGTTGGGGTGATTTCTATCTAGAGAGGGGATCTAGGAGCTAAAAGTAGACATTAAAGCCTGAAGAGCAGAAGGAATGATCTGAGCCCACAAGGGGCTGATAGGACAGGGCTGGGACCAAGAAAATCTGCCTGAGCCTAGCTCTGTTAGATGTGATTACTAGAAGCCAGCATGGGTTCATGGACAATGAGTCACGGACAATGAGGTGTAGATAGAGTGCTACAGGCTTGAAGTTAAGACGACCTCAGTTCAAATTCCATTACTCTTAGTGGGGCAAGTAGGTGGTACAGTGCCCAGAACACCGGGCCTGGAGTAATTTTCCTGAGTTCAAATTTGACTTCACCCTGTTTGCCTCAGTTTCCTCATCTGTAAAATGAGCTGGAGGAGGAAATGGCAAACTACTCTAGTATCTTTGCCAATAAAACCCCAAATGGGTTGACCAAGAGTCAGACATGACTGAACAACAACAAAATTCTTACTACATGGCCCTAGGCAAGTCACTTAACTTCTATGTACCTCAGGCAACTCCTTATGTTACAAGATGGCAGCATAGGGTCCCCTTACAAGAGAAGGTAAGGCAAGGCGAGGCAAGTAAAAAGAATGCTGGATTTAGAGTCAAGAGACTTGGATTCAAATCTCGCCTGTACTAGTTACTATGCGACCCTGGGCAAGTAAATGTACTTTCCTGAAACTCAGTTTTCTCATCTATAAAATCAGGGTATAATGGTTCCTTCCAGCTCTAAATCCATGATCTTATAGACATAGGCAGGTTGTAATCTGCATTGGTGAAATTAATTCCCACACCAGAAATTCCCCATCTTGATGAAATCACAAATCCGTCACCCACTACACCAGTAAATTAGGGGAATGTATTTGGATTAAGGATTGAGGGTCAGGATTCTAGTCTCAGATGTGACATGGGTCGGTGATGTGACCTTCAGAGATCACTTCATTTCTCTAGACCTCAGTTTACTCTTCTGTCAAATGAAGATAACAGCTCCCACTCTACCTCTACCACAGTGCTTAAGGCCTGCACTAGAATAGTAGCTATGTGAGTAGAGAGAAGAATGACCTTTCCAACAAATCATCCATTTTCTATTTGAAGAGAGGTGCCTGGATGACATAATGGATAGAGAATTGGCTTGGAGTCAGAAAGACCTGAGTTCAAATCCATCTTCAGATACTTGTGAGTATGTGACCCTAGGTAAATCATTTTAATGTCTGTTTGCCTCAGTTCCTTCAACTGTAAAATGGGGACAATAATAACACCTACCTCTCAGAGTTGTTGTGAGGATCAATAAGAGATGTATAAGTTGCTTAGCAACTATGTCCCTAGCACATAGCAGGTACTTAGAAAATGCTTAAAATGTTTTTAAATGGAAAGCTTATCATTTCACATTCCCTTTATGAACAAAATGGAATACTATTTTTCCATAAAAAATTATGAAAGTGTTTCAGAGAAACTTTGGACAACTTATATGAACTGATACAGAACGAAATGAGAAGAACCAAGAGAACAATATATATAATGTTGCACATAGCAACATTACAAATATAATAATGGGCCGCTAGGTGGCGCAGTGAGTAAAGCGCCGGCCCTGGAGTCAGGAGGACCCGAGTTCGGTTCCGGCCTCAGACACTTAACACCCACACAAAAACACTAGCCATATAACCTTGGGCAAGTTACTTAATCCAAATTGCCCTCCAAAAGGCAAATTATATATATATATATATATAACAAGATAACATTGTAAAGACAAACAACTTTGTAAGGGCTCTGATCAATGTGAGTCCCATTATTGGACGGTTCTAATTTTCAAGTAGCCTTTTTTGCCCCTCATATTGGGTCTAAATATGCTTTTAGGAAATTTCTACCCATTGCTTTTGCCATCTGGAGTCAAGAAGAACAAATCTAATCCAGATTACCATTCCTCATGACTGTTCTTAAGATACCCAAAGGCAGTGATTAATCCCTGTCCTGGTCTACTCTTGTCCAAGTGAAACATCACCAATTCCTTTACGTGATTCATATGTAACATAGTCTCAAGTCATCTCACTCTCCAAGCTGTTCCTCTCTGCTTTTTCTGGACAGCAGACATCTATTCACACATCCTAAAATCACCCTAGCCTTTTTGGCTACACACAAAGGGCTCACCTTGATGCTTCATATAGCTCATGTTTCTGTAACATTTGAAAGATTACAAAGTATTTCTCACCATAACCCTGTGAAGTAGCTAGCACAAGTGTTATTATTCCCATTTTACAGGAGAGGAAACTGAGACTCAGAGGGGGGATGTCACATGACCCATAACTGTCAGAGTCACAACCAACCCCAGGTCTTCCATCATCAAATCTAGTCTTCTTCAGCACCTACCTCTAAGGGTTGTCATGAGGATCAAATGAGACAATATTTGCAAAGCACTTAGCCCTGTGCCTGTTCATAGTAGATATTTAATAAATTCTTCTCCCTTTCTCTCTGTTTTATAGTTCACTATTGTCTATGGTCACACTGGTAGAAACTGTTGGCTCTGGAGTGAGTCTCTTTTTTTTTGGAGGGGGGAAGGCAGGGCAATTGGGGCTAAGTGACTTGCCCAAGGTCACACACCTAGTAAGTGTCAAGTGTCTGAGGTCGGATTTCAACTCAGGTTCTACTGACTCCAGGGCCAGTGCTCTATTCACTGTGCCACCTAGCTGCCCCTGGAGTGAGTCTCTTGAAACTATTCAGGGGCTGGTTTTGTTGTGTTTTAACTTCTTGGAAGTATGTCTATACATTATGGAAAAAAATAGCATTGGACTTGGGTCCAGAAAACTTATTCAAAAGGTCTGACTCTTATAAAGAGGTCAAGGGAGTAGGTATGAATTTAAATTTTAAATCCCCCCTCATTATGTTCCTGTCATACCACCTCTTTTGGGTACAGATGAGCTTATAATTCATCACAATCTCTAAGGCTTTCCATATAAACCATTCCCTACTTGTATAGTTGCTTTTTTTTTACCCAAAGGATGGGACTTTTCATTTGTCTTTTTATAATTTTGTCTTAGAACTCTGTCATCATTTCAACCTGTTAAAATATTTGGGGATCCCAATTCTGACACCCAACACCTTAGCCATTCCTCCCAGTTTCATGTCCTTTGCAGATGTGATAATTTTGCCTTTGATATCTTTATCAATTAGTCAATCCATTAACAAGTATTTATTATTAGCAATCCACCAATGGCCTAGCAACATGCTAGGAACTAGGGATATAAAGTACAAAGAATGAAATAATCTTTCATACAAGTCTGTGATAAAAATGTTGACTGGAACAGGGTAGAGTGATGAGAAACCACTACAGATTGATTGCCCTGAGTGGAGATCCTCCCACTGCCCTAGATCCTAGAACACCCAGAGAGAATTCCAAAGGCTGTCATTGTCTGCTTTAGTCCAGCTGATTCTAATGTCTAGTGAGAGAGGACAGAAAGAAATCATACATTTCTGGTTACATCCACATATAAAACGAAAGGAACCAGACTTCCTGTATTGACCATCCTCACTTTCAGCTTTTTGTCTAATCTGGCAAGGTGTCCTTCAGAGTGTCTTGTACTGGGTCACTCTATACATCTCCAAATCTGGTTCCAGTTCCACCAACCTCCAGAGTCTGCCTTTAATGGCTCCATGTTTTCTAGATTAGAAAGATACCTGATCAGGCCAATTCAACCTTTCACACATGTCCATGTCCTGAAAGGCCCTTCCCAAGTTCAGATCAATGGGTCAGGGTGGTTCCCATCCCTCCCCCCACCCCATCTCCACTAGAAAAGGGTTCTCATAATATTAGATGATTGGTACCCTTGCAGCCCTAATTACCAAAAATGTCCATTTCCAGGGTCATTTGACCCCAGAAATCAACAGCATAATCACATCTCCACACCAACAATCAAGAAACATTCCCCTGTTCTAATGTGAAGATGTTTGACAAGAGTAAACAGAGCTGCTACATACAGTCAGAGTCCACCACACAGATACAGTTAGCCAAAGAGCTTGCCAAATATATAGAGATAGAAAAGACATGAAGGAACAAGTATGTCATAGAAAGGAGTAGAAGGTGAGGCGTCACAATTAGGATATATACTCAGAACAATAACTGACAGTTATATATCACCGAAGTTTTGCAAAGTACTTGACATATTTTATCTCATTTGAGTCTCACAATAACCCTGTGAGGTAAGTGTTTAGTATCCTCTATTTACACATAAGAACACTGAGGCTTAGAGGAATTAAGCAAATTGTCCAGAGTCAAACACCTAGCACAGGCTGTGTTAGCTACACCCACACTACAGCCTCAGTCTCTCCCCAGCTGACTTTCTCCTCTCCACTCATAGGATCATAGATTTAGAATTGGAAAAAGTCTTAGAAGCCTCCAAGTCCAATCCTCTCATTTTACAGATGAATAAACTAACATTCAGAGAAGTTATTGCCCAGGGTGGTATGCCTAGCAAATGTCCAAGACAGGATTTGAACCCAAGCTTTTGTGACTCCAAGGCCTATTCTATTCACTATGCCAAGCTAGGTGGCTCAGTGGATAGAGTCCCAGGCTGGAGTCAGGAAGACCTAAATTCAAATCTAGTATCACACACTTACTACATTGTGATCCTGAGTAAATCACTTAATCTCTGTCTTAATCCACATGAGAAGGTAATGGCAAACCCTTTCAGTGTCTTTGCCAAGAAAACCCCATAGACTAAGTATGGTCCACAGGTCATGAAGAGTCAGACAGGACTGATTGAATGAATAATAACAACAACCATTACCTGTAAGAAGTAGCCTTAGGGGCTCATTAGTGTCTGTGATCTGTCTCTGAATCCCTTCTCATACATAGGTGTTGTTAGACAAGTGTTTGAAACAAGAAATCTTGAACAAGTTTAGAGAAGGGGAGTTTCAGCACTACTGGGTAACTTAGGGAATTATCCCCCTCTAGTGTAGAGAATAAACACCTTTTTGAACCCTGTATTCGAGTTCCTATGACTCCTGTGAGATGTACCCTTCAGAAGGTGGGCTCTATCGGTTCCAGAAAAAATGGAAACTCCTAGAAGGGAACCAGAGACCTGGACCAAATTGGTTACTGGGAGAGAGGCAATGAGCTTTGAGGACTGGTCCCAGCTCAGCCAAACAAGATTCTTGCATGAACTGGGTTGGAAAAAAATGTCCCTGAGGCTCTCCCCACCCCCAGCTTCTATTCTCAGGGAAAGGAACCTGGAGACAAAGATGGAGTCTTCACAATAGGGAATGTTCACAGAAAGACTGGAAATCATTACAGAGGAAAGAAAGACCTTCCTTTTTCAAAGGCAGAAGCAGAGTAACATTAATAGAGGTTGAAATGGTAATAAGTGCCAGTGGTTGAAAGAGGGTGGGGTGTAGGTACATTTCATTTCTGTGCATCCCATGTTCCCCCTCCCACCCCTGTAAGAGAACATGTCAGATTCTTGGAGGAAGAGGTTTTAATTAGGTTCGAGTTGCCTCCAAAAAGTACTAAAATTAAGTATGAATCCATAATGCTGAGCATCATGGCTAATGGTATGCAAATGTATTGGGGCTGGGGCCCAAGCTTGAGCAGAGAGAGCTCCTGAGAGCTGGATAATTGGGAGAAAAGTCCACGGGCCCAGGAGCTGAAGCATTAACAGTGTAAGCAGAGAGAAAAGACATGGACAGAACCCTTCATGTTCTCTGCCCTGAGAGGGAAGGAACCAATCCCCTATTAATGAGAGAAAAAGAGGAGAGCATCAGACTTGTTGATCTGAGCTTCTCAAAGTTTCTTAATCAGTACAGACCTCTCTGAAAAATGAAAATTTCCCAGGTCATTAAGATGATGATCTAAATGCCCTAATTTCTACAGCACTTCAACGTTTATTATGTGCTTTTACCGTTTCATATCACTTAAATAATATGCACTTTTTACAGATGGGGAAAACTGAGGTTCTGAGAACTTAAGTAGCTTGCTAGTGAGGGTTGACTCTGAGGTGCAAACTCAGGTCTAGCCCCTACTGGATTCTAGCCAGGGGCTAGTTTTGTTGTGTGACCTCATAGTATGATTAAGGTGACACTGGGCTTAAAAGTCCTGGCCTTTTGCTTGGGCATGGATGATCTGCAGGCATTTAGAGGATGTTTGCATCCATTGAAGTTCCCCTCAGCAGCTAATTCTTCAAGTCCACCCTCACATCCCCCGAGGCTAGCCAATGGACAGTAGCATTGAGAGCTCCTTCCAGCTTAAAGCCCATCAGAGGCCAACATGCTCACATTCCCCATTATCCTCAGACAGGGGATCGGGATCCCCTGAGTCATCTGTTTCCCCTTCCTGCCCCCTTTCCTCTCACTGTGTGACCCCAGACATGAGCCTTGGCTTCTTCATCTGCAAAGTGGAACTAATACCTATCTCTAACAGAATCATGGCATTTAGAAGCTGGAAGGGATCTAGTCAGCCATCTAGTCCCACCCATATCCAAATAGTAACAAACTTAACCAATCAGTCTTTTTGAAAACCTTCAGTGAGGGAGAATCTACAATCCCCCCAGAAATCCCATTTCAAGTTTTCTTGAAGGGAGTTTTTTTCTGATACCAAGCCTACACTTGTCTCTCTGTAGCATGTATCAGTCATGCCCATTCTGCACCACGGAGCCAAAAAGAAGACATTGAATCCTTCTTTCACATGACAGTCTTTAAAATACTTGAATTCAGCTGTCACCTCCCCCCTGAGTCTTATGTTCTCAATCTAAAAGAGCAAGCAAAATAAGCATTTATATAGCACCTACTATGTTCCAGGCACTGTGTTAAGTGCTTCACAAATGTTATCTTATTTGATTCTCAGAATAACCATGGGAGGCAGGTGCTATTATAATCCTCATTTTACAGTTCAGGAAACTAAGGCAGCAAAGGTTAAGTGATCTGTCCTGGGTCACATAGCTAATGTCTAAAGTCAGATTTAGATTTGGATCTTCCTGACTCCATGCCCACCCCTCTATGCACTGTACCCCTAGTTACCTTTGGCTAAATACCTTCAGTTCCTTCACTTGACCTCATACAACATGGACTCACCATCCCATATCATCTCCAGGGTTATTGAGAAAATGAAATGAGATCATGGGTACAAAGTTCTTTGCTACCAGAAGTGTGTACATTGAAGTGTGAGTTGTCACTATCATCATTTAACACTTGGAGGTTGGTTGAAACACAAATTTTCAATTCTTTTCTTTTTGGTGCACTGGGGAAGGGCATGGCGGTGGAAGAGAAGGTGGGTCTACCTCTGTGTTGATTCATGACACTCACATAGATGGTTGAGGGCAGAAGGAGACCCCTGACTCATGAGACTAGGTTCTCACTAAGGGCCATCCAATGGTTGTTCTGAGAAACCTCTAGGAAGGAGGGAAGAAAGATCAGTAGCAATGGAATTATGGGCAAGGCTGTTGGTCTTAACAAAGTAAATAAATGTGATGAAATCACTGGGAGATGTAAATAGAGTTCTGGGACTGTAATCACTGAGATTCATCTTTATGAGTTCAAATCTGGCCTCAGATACTTCCTAATTATGTGATCCTGGGCAAGTCACTTCACCCTATTTGCCTCAGTCCCCTTATCTGTAAAATGAAATAGAGAAGGAAATGGCAAACCACTCCAGTATCTTTGCCAAGAAAACCCCAAATGGGGTTACAAAGTGTCAGACACACTTGAAATGACTGAACAAGTAATAACCCACCTGTCAGATCACAGATATACTGACTCTTTCAGCAGAAAGGAGAGAGCTCTATTCCTTCATCTCCAAGCAAGCTTGTTTTAAGCCATTCCAATCAGATAAGGTATAAATTCTCTTCACAGAACTAGAAGAGATCTAAGAGGTCACCTAGTTTAATGTCCTGCCCCATGATCAAATTTCCCAGATGGTTTGCAGAGCACTTTGCAAACATTGTCTCACATACCAGACAAGTGGTATGAATATTTGCTTGAAAACTTCTGGGGAAGAGAAGCTCACCATCTCCTGAGGAAGCTCAATCTCCTCTTGGGCAGCTCACTCTGGGCCCTTGGTCTTATGGCCAAAAATCCCTGAGAGAGGCATGTGATCCATTCCCTTTATGAACATGCCAAGTGACAGGGAACTCCCAACCCCCAGTAGCAGAATATTCCATTGCTGGACAGCTCTATCAGGAAGTTCTTTTTTCTAAAGTAGCTTTCCTATAGTTCTACCTCAGAATTGTAGATCTCAAGCTGTAAAGAAATCATTTGTCCCACCCCTAATTTTGACAAATTAGGAAATGGAGGTCTGAGGTTATTCTAGTAAAGTAGTGAATGTAAGAAATGAGATTTGAGCCCAGGTATTCTGACTACAAAGTCAGTGGGTTTTTTTTTTTTCAACTTTGGCTTTTGGAGCCAAGAAAAACAAGTCTAATACTTCTTCCCTTCAAATATTTGATGTGCCCATTCTCTCCATAAAGAGAGACAGTGAGGAGATGAACTTGAAACTAATAATAACAATGATAATTAATAATAGAGAGGAAAAATCAAAAGGAGGAAGAGGAAGAGGAGGAGGGAGGAGGGAGAGGGAGGAAAGGAGAAATAGTTGGTGTATACAAATATATGTATATGAATGTGTGTATATCTTTAAAACTCACAAAGTACTTTAGATATGCTGTCTCATTCGATCTTCACAACAACCCTAGGAGGTAGAGGTTATTGATATCCCATTTTACAAATGAGGAAACTGAGGCAGACAGCAATTAAGAGACTTGCCCAGGGTGACATAGCTGGTATGCATTTGAAGCAGGATCTGAATTCAGGCTTTCCTGGCTCCAAGTCTGGCACTCTATCCACAACACCACCTTGTTCTCTCTAATGAGTACCTAAGAAATTTACAAATATTAAGAGAAAGAGGACAAAGTTTAACGGTATACTGTATGTGAGTATGCACAGGGAATAGACTGCTCATGGGGCATTCATCAGAATGATTTATTGATCAGTATTTTGAGGAAGACTAGTACTGAGGCTTTGTTGTTTGTTTGTTTTTTAATGGGCAAGTGTAGGATATGGAAAGAATGCTCTGTGGGCTTGGAGGGAGGTCTGCCCAGATGAGGACTATCTGTATTTCAAAGCTGAGCCATGCTGTCTTCATCTCTGGCAGCTTTCGACCAAAAGAATGAGGGGATAAGGTAAACTATCACCAGCCCCCTATCTCAAGGTTTGGTTTAACTGGAGTCAAGGCTTTGGTTTGGCATCATGCAAATGTTTCATCATAAATAAGCTAATAATTAGACTATCAGCTCCTTGAAGGGAGGGATCATAACTCATTTTTCTCTTCTAACCCCATTCTGTCCCCTATAACAATGTGTACTTTGGGATTCAGTGTGGGTTCCTTGCTCAGACAGGTGCTGGATAATTGATTGGTTGATCCAGGTGTTTTGTGTCACACAGTCCACATATCTGGATGATTGACGGAATGGTTTTACTGTTCATCCAGATGTTTGGACAGTGTGTGAAGGTGCAGCCTGTTTCTTTTAGCATTTAATGAGCACCAGGATTGCAAAGGAAGAGGAGAAGTTTGGCAATTTTATGGATTAACTTCCCACCTGTCCTGGACTAATTTCCCATCTTCAGGATGGTTTTGGTTTTAAGCTCCCTTAAGGTTGCACTTGCTCACAGAATCTCAGAATCCCAGAGTTTGAAGAGATGTTAGAGTCCAAATCCAATCATTAAATATAATAATAATTGGCGTGTATAGAGCACTTTAAGGTTTGTAGAGTGCTTTCCATAAATTCTCTCACACATCAGGTAAGTGGTCCTCCATCCTTTGTTTGAAGACTTACAATGAGGAAGAACCCAATCCCTCCTGGTTTGGGAAAGGAAGCCCATTCCCCTGTTGGACACTTGGCTCTGGGTCCTGTGACTGTATAACCAAAGACCTCTCACTGAAAAAAAGCTTGTCGTTTCCCAGAGGGAAAATCACTCTGAATTGGAGCAATAAACAGGAAGCATCTGAGGAAAGCCTGAGGGGGTGAGAGATTTCACGATTGTTCTTTCTCTTTGGCCCCTTTTAACCTTAGATGTCAAATCAGCTGACAGACTGGGTCTTGGCTGCCCAAGCAAGCGACTAACTAACCTGAGAAAAGGCCTGGTGTCCACAGGGTCCACTCAACATTATCCATCTCTGACTTCAAACTAGGAGGAAGAGCCAAGGCTGAAGCCTGTCTTAACTCCCCTAGGGCCCTGAATCTCACTTCTAGGGCAATGTAATTTGCAAAGGTTCTGGAGTTCTCCATGCCCTCCCCTTCCCAAAGAGTAGTCAAGGCAAAGCCTTGTATTGACATAAAGGAAACAACAGCAAAGTGACTCCTAAACTTACCTCCAAAGCCCTTTGGAATCATCCCTGGATAACACTAGAGAGGGTTCCAATCTTACAGCCACAGACTCTATAAATGGCACCTAGGCCCTAACAAACAAGTCCAAAAGTAACCTCTTCCCCCAGAAAGAAGTCCAGAGAGATCACTGCCATGGAGATCGGGGTCATAAGCTCCTAGAAGTTCAGAGATTCTATTCTAGTCAGTAAGCATTTATAGAGACAATATGACCTAGGGTGGAAGTGTCAAACAGCAGGCCCATCCCAGCATCCACAACTGGCAAGAACCAGACGAAAATGGAATTGGAAAATGCTTAACAAAATAAATAAAAATATAACAGAATGTAGATAATGTTAGTACATAGTTTTCTAAGTCAAAATAAGCCCAGCAGGAATCCTTATGAACAGTTTAGTGGCCTGTCTTATTTGAATTTGATAATACTGACCTAAGCAATAGAGAGCTGGCCTGGGTTCAGGCCTTGCCTTTGTCACGTAATTGGCTTTGTTGTCCTGAGAAAGTCACCCAACCTCTTAGGGCTCTAGGTAATTCTTTAAGGCTATAAATTGTAGATAAAATGCCAAGCTGCCTTTGAAGAGGGTTCTGGAAGCTCCCTATACCATTGAAATGTCAGGGACAATCCAAATATATATGTAACTATATGTATGCATATATGCATACATGTGTATGTATATATACATACATGTATATACATATATATTTCTTTTTTGTTGTTGTTGTGTCCAACTCTTCATGACTCCATTTGGAGTTTTCTTGGCAGATACTGAAGCAAATTGTCATTTCCTTCTCCAGTTCATTTAACAGATGAGGAAACTGAGGCAAACAGGGTTAAATGACTTGCCCAGGGTCACACAGCTAGTAAATGTCTGAGGCTGGATTTGAACTCAGGTCTTCCTGACTCCAGGCCCAGCAGTCTATCCAATTCATCATCTAGCTCCTGTACACACACACACACACACACACACTCAGATATGTGGGCTATATGACACAAAACACCTCAATCAACCAGTCAGTAATCCAGCACCTGTCTGAGCAAGGAACACACACTGAATCTCATGGTATATGTTGTTGTGTGGGGGACAGAGTGGGGTTAGAAGTGAAGAATAAGTCATGGTCCCTCCCTTCAAGTAGCTGACAGTCTAATTATTAGCTTATCTATGATGAAACATCTACCTGCTGCCAAACCAAATGCTTGACTCCAGTTGGACCAAACACTGAGGAAGTTGTATGTATGTGTGTATATACATATTGTGTATAGATGTACATACATATAGACATTAATATATATGCACACATATACATGTATTATTATACATGTATATATTGCATATCCCCTATTATAAAGAAGGCCCCTTTCTCAGTGCTTTGGATGATAATAATAACTGATATTTATATAATAGTCAAAAGATTACCAAAGCCCTTTACACATATTGCCTCATTTGACCCCCACAAGAGCTCTACAAGACAGGTGTTGCCTATAAAAATATATTATCATTCACATTTTACAGATGAGAAAGCCTTAGGGAAATTAAGTGACTTGCCCAGGGTCACAGCCATGAAGTTCTGAAGGTCAGATTTTAACCTGATTCCAAGTCCAGCAGACCAGCCATCAACCAACGTGGAAGATGACAAAGATGAAACAACTGAGACCAACTCTGCCCGGAAGGAGTTTCCAGTCTAATAGGGAAGGCCTGACTACAAAGGCCAACAACCCCAGAAGAAGGGAGTGTACAAAGGAGAGCTGGGTCCTCTTGTGAGGTCTGAAAGAGGACTGGGAAAGAGAAAGGGGTGGAAGGTGAAAGAAGGTTTCCTGGAGGAAGAGGAGGAGGCAGCCCCTTAGTTGGGCCTTGATGGAACTAAAATATCTAACCACTTTAAAAAAACAATGCCTCACTCTGTGGGTAGGCGCTGGAGATCCACAGAAAAAGGGAAGGTGGAGAGAGATGGGGAATCTCGTCCAAGCTTGGGGAATAGCATCGACACAAGCAAAGCAAACAGGAGAGGTCCAGGGACAGTGGGCAATGCAGCATCCTACGGTTCCTCTGAAATGTAAACCAGTTAAGGGGAATAGTGGGAAGGACTACTGGAAGCTTGGAGTGGTGGTCTCAATCAGTCTTAAACCAGAGCTAGCTGGGTGGTGCAGTGGTTAGCTCTAGACTTAGAGGCAAGAATCCAGCCTCAGGGCGAATCACTTAGCTCCTCTCTGCTTCAATTTCTGTACCTATGTATAAATGGAGATAATAATAACACCTATTTCCCAGGGCTGTTGTGAGCATTAAATGAGATTAATACCTGTGAAGCGATTTGCAAACCTTAAGGTGCTATATGCTCATTATAAATTATATTATTCAGTAAAAGAATCCATATTTATAGAGCATACTGGACCCCAGAAAGAGGAAGGGATTTGTCCATGGTCCTGCAGGACTTGAGTCAGTGGAAGGAAATCCAGTTCTCCAGATGCCCAGCCCAAAACTCTTTTCCCAACCCCATCTGAGATGTACTCTGGGGTTGTGGTCCTCAGTCAAAGGACCTCAGGGAGCTTGGACAATCAGGTAGAAAGCAATCCCCTCCAGTGTAAAGATGGCTTCATTTTTGTTTCTGTGTCCCTAGTATCTAGTGTTGAGTCTGGCACACAGCTGGTGCTTAATAAAGATTATTTGTTATTGTCGTTGGATTTAGGATCATTGTACCCAAAACACAGGGCATGGGCAGGAAGATAAAACCAGTGTCAGGATACTGAGTCTTGAATTGGGCAAAAAAATGCTTATGGAATTGGGACATCCTCCACACTGAGAACATCGAGAACCCTTCCCCTGAACCTCCTTGCTGCCTTTTGGCTTAGAAGCAACTGTAAAAGGGCACAATCTCTGGATTTCAGCACAAGTGATGTACAAACACTTATGGAGAGCTAAAGAGTGTATAGGTCCATTTTATTTTTAAATTTCTATCAGTATCTGCCTCCTCATGTCCACATGAATATCCCTGATGCTCACCAATTTCCAAGAGTATCCCTGGCTAGCTCCAACTGAGACTCACCTGGGGAGACCTGTGTGCCATGCACTTGAATACAGAGGCCCACATGACTCCTCCGCCCTGGATCCCCTGAGCCAGCTGTGCCCCCTCTCCACTCCCTCCCTCTCCTTCGAGAAGACAGCTGCTTTGCAATGGCCCAACCCTCTGCTATCGCCCCCGGCCCTTCTTCTGAATCTCCGCACTGACCTGATGGGCATTTGGAAGGATGGAAAATGAAGTTCCATCAGGAGGCCCATTAGCTGGGCCCAATTAGTGGCAGGGGCCGTGTCAGAGTGATGCCCCCCGCCCCCACGCTGGTCTCGGTAGGGACTGGCAGAAAAGGGAAGAAAGCCTGATTGTTCAAATGCTCCTACAGAAAGAGCCCTGATGCCAGCACCATGCCCCCTGTCCTCATAGACATGGTAATTTGAAGGGACTCACAGCAGATTTTCTTCAGGGCACATGTTATCTTAGCTAGGGATGCTGCCACCCAGGAGCAGGAAATGGCGTGCCAAGCTTCAGCCAGCTCTTTGGTGAGCCAAGGGGAAAAGAATTCAAAGATGTCCCATTTTCCAGATGAAGTTTTCTTTCTGGGCTCTAGGGTCCCTTCAGTTTGGACTCTGGTCTCTGTGCTCATGCTATACATGTGCACACACTGGCTGTCACATGCATACACCACACACTATTACATATGCACTCAACCCTCCCTTCTCTCTCTCTCTCTCTCTCTCTCTCTCTCTCTCTCTCTCTCTCTCTGTCTGTCTGTCTCTCTGTCTCTGTCTCTCTCTCCCCCTCCCTCCCTCCCTCCTCTCTCTCTCTCTCTCTCCCCCTCCCCCCCCTCCCCCCCTCTCTCTCCCCCTCCCTCCCTCCCTCCTCTCTCTCTCCCTCTCCCTCCCTCCTTCCTTTCTCTCTGTCTCTCTGTGTGTCTCTGTCTCTCCCTCCAGATACATGTGCACACACGTGCATGCACACACACAAGGTTTGTTCTCAAATACAAAGACATAATTTTTATTTTATATGTCTCTCCCCTCCATCATACCTATGTGCTCACACAGATCCATCACTTATGCACAGTGAGCTCCATCATGCATGCACGTATGCATGTGCACACTCACAGAGTCTCTTATGTCACATATACCAGGCTCACACACATCCACATCCACAAAACACATAAACAAGCCCACCTCACCAGCTCATGGAGGATGGCTGGATGGCAGTGGATAAAATGCAAGCACTGACTGTCATCTTTTAGGAAGGACACTGAGAAACTAGAGAACAGCCAGAATTTGACCAGAAGGTCCCAGCTACAAATGTCAGGGGATGGAGCTGGGAACATCTAGCCTAGAGAAGAGACATCTTAGGGAGAACATTCACTGTCTTCAAGTATTTGAAGAGTTGTTATGCGGAAGAAAGATGAGGCTTATTCTACCTGGCCCCAGAGGACAGAATGAAGATCAGTGTGGGTGTGGGAGAGGGAGTCTGTGAGCAGAAGGGTACTGAGGGACTTGGAGTGGAGAAGTTGTTGTTTAGTCGTTTTCCAACTCTTCATGAGTTTTCTTGGCAAAGATGCTAGAATGGTTTGCCATTTCCTTCTCCAGCTCATTTTACAGATGAAGAAGCTGAAACAAACAGGGTGAAGTGACTTATCCAGGGTCACACAGCTAGTAAGTACCTGAGGCTGGATTTGAACTCAAGTCTTCCTGACTCCAGGCCTGGCACTCTGTGTACTATGGTGCTACCTAGCTTCCCTAAGGAGTCCAGAAGACTTGGATTTAAATCCTGCCTCAAATCTCACTGACTTGGTGACCCTGGGCAAATCACTTAGCCTCTCTGGAACTCAGTTTCATTTGTAAAATGAGGGGGCGAGATGGAGGGCCTCTAAGGTCTATCCCAGCTCTGACTCTATGGTCCTCTGGTCCCAGAGGCTGGGACTGAAGGAAAAGAGGAGAGACCAAGGGGAAAGTTACAAAGGGGGAAGTTACATCAGGAAAAGTCCCTCTGAATGGTGCTGGAGAGGGGGTAGGAGAAATGCCCTCAGAAAAGCTTTCCAGCTCAGACACTCAAAGATAAGAGAGAACGTGTCTGGGCGAGTGGGAATGTAGCCCAAACTAAGCAAGCATAGAACTGTGGCTGCTGGAAGGAGAAATATTCACTATACAAGGAAGCCAGCTGAACTTAAGGCCCAACTTGGCCTCTGGTTTTGTCCCATGTACTGGGGGTGTGTAGCACAATCTACAAGCATGCTGTATCTCACCTCACTCCACTGTAAGCAAGGAGTCTCCAGTGACTTCAAAAACATCATCCTGGGGGCAGCTAAGTGGCTCAGTGAATAAAGTACAGTCCCTGGAGTCAGGAGGACCTGAGTTCAAATCTGGTCTCAGATACTTGACACTTACTACTTGTGTGACCTTGGGGAAGTCATTGATTGCCTCAAGAGAGGAAAAAAAAAGACTGACCTGAAAACCATTTTAAGGGTGAGGGAGGGGAGACAAAGGGGAAGTCAGAGAAGGTCCATTTCATTGTCTAAAAGAGACAACCCTATAAATCAATCAATAAGCACTCATTAAGTGTCTACTACGTGCCATGCACTGTACTATGTACAAGAGATACAAAAACAAAAACTATCTGTGCCTTTGGAAAACATACATTCTGATTTGGAGTTCAAATCCTGAGTGCTATTTCCTACCTATGCAATGCTGGACTGAGCAGTAACATAGTATGGTATAAGGAACAGAGATCCAGCCTGGTGTCGGGAAGGCCTGAGTTCAAGTGCTGCCTTTGACCCTTACTGAGCTACCACGAACAAGTCACTGAATCTCTTAAGGCCACTAGTACTATAGTTAAATGACTACCAAAAGCTGCCAAAATCTGCACTGGAGAAAGTAGTTTCTATATTGAGAGACCCCCAGGGCTGGACCACCCTTTCCAATCCCCCAATTTTTTTTTCTTTTGAACTGATTATTTCCACCTTCAGGGTCTCATTTAAAATCAGTAACACTTCAGTGCCCACTAAGTACCCACAAATACAAAAGTCAGATCAGTCCCTCATTTATAACCTTACCAGACTATGAGCTCCATAAGGGCAGGAACTGTCTTTTCCCTTTCTTTGTTCGAGTGCTAAATTTTTCAACTTGAAAAGGCTACAAGCCAAGACCAAAGTGGAGGGAATGTTGGTGCACGGTTTTCTGTTTACTGATGATTGTGCACTCAGTGCAGCCTCTGAAACTGAGATGCAACAAAGTATGGATCGATTCTCTGCTGCTTGTGCTAATTTTGGCTTAACAACACCAAAAAACCCACAGGTGCTTCACCAGTCACCACCACACCATCCATACTTGGAATCATCGATAACAGCAATGGAGATGTTTTGAATCCTGTGGATAAGTTCACTTACCTTGGTAATGTACTTTCCAATGTACACATTGATAATGAAGTTGACACACACATTGTCAGAGCTAGCTCAGTGTTTGGGAGACTCCAAAGGAAAGTATGGGAGAGAAGAGGTATTAGACTGACTGCCAAACTGAAGGTCTACAGAGTAGCTGTGCTGACCTCACTATTGTATGCCTGTGAAACCTGGACAGTCTACCAGTGCCATGACAGGAAACTGAATCGCTTCCATTTGAATTGTCTTAGGAAGATTCTGAAGATCACCCAGCAGGATAAGGTACCAGACACTGAGGTATTTTGTCAAACTAAACCGCCAAGCACTCAAACTCTGCTTCAGAGAGTGCAACTCCAATGGGCTGTCCACATATCCACAGTGTTTAGCATAGTGTCTGGCCCATAGTGGGTGCTGAATAAAAGCTTATTGACTAACTGACTCCAAGAAACTTAAATTCTATGGAATATACTTCCATTCAGTAGAATAAGTTCACAGACAAGTAAATACAGGATTGGAGGAAGTAGATGACTATTGGGGCAGAGTCCAGCCCTGTGATTTCAGTGACATAGGGAACTTCTTGGGATGAAGCCCCTTCCAACAATGCAAACTTGAACAATGTAGAGTCTCAGAGACTTGCCTGGGGCACTTGAAAGATAACGTAGCTCCTACTAGGTCTCACAGACTTTCTGTAAATCAGAGGTACCTCTGGGTCCTAAGTCCCAGACCAGTACTCTCAATTATGCTTCTCAAGAGTCAGCCAAGTTCTCTTGAAGGAGTGACCCTTGACCTGAGTCTGATAGGGACGAAGGGCTTCTGAGAGGCTACAGGGAGGAGGGCAAACATCCCAAGCAGGAGCAGAAAGACAGGTATATGAAGAGCAAGTAGGATTTCTCCCTTTGAAAGCTGCCTGTTCATTTCCTTTGGTCATTCATCAATGAGTGGATTGCTCTGATTCTTATAAATTTAAGCCTTTCCCTTCTATATCTTAGAAATGAGACCTTTATCTGAGAAGTGAGCTGCAAAGGTTTTTCCCCTAGTTGACTGGTTCCCTTCTAATTTTATATGCATTGATTTGTGGTTGTGTGTGTACAAAATCTTTTTAATTTTATGGAATCAAAATAGTCCGTTTTATCTTCTGTGATCTTCTCGATCCCTTGTTTAAACTATTTCTCTATCCAGATCTTCAAAATATTCTAGGAGATAGGTGCTATTATTATTTCCACTTTACAATTGAGGAAATTGAGGCAAACAAAGGTGAAGTGACTTGTCCAGGGTCCTGAATCCAGCCCCAGTGCCCTATCCACTGTACCAGTTAGCTGACTCAGTGCCTAAAATAATAGTAAGGTAGCTACATCATAATAAGAATAATCTTGTATTTATGTAGGACTTACTATGTGCCAGGCACTGTGTGGAGTTCTTTACAATTATTGTCTCACTTGATCCTCACAACAATCCTGGGTTTATTGTCATTGAGTTGTTTCAGTCCTCTCTGATTCTTCATGACCCCATTCGGTGTTTTCCTGGCAAAGATACTGGAATGGTGTGCTATTTTCTTCTCCAGCTCATCTTACAGATGAGGAAACTGAGGCAAACAGGGTTAGTGACTTGCCCAGAGTCACACAGCTAGGAAGTATCTGAGGCCAGATTTCAACTCATGAAATTGAGTCTTCTTGATTCCAAGCCCAGTGCTCTATCCCCTGCACAACATTCCTTAGGAGCCCTACAAACCAACGGTGGGTACAGTAACCAAGGGGATTTTGATCTGCCCAGATGAAATATACCTAAGACCCAGCATCAGAAGCACTCATGTCCGTGCCTCTGGGGAGAGTCATTGCCTGGCACTGATGGATCACTTCAAAGTATTAGGTAGATAAAGAAATTGATTATTCCATAAATCATTGTCTCCATGAAAAACCCAATTTTTTAAAGAGAAAATATTATAAATCTGTCTGAGCTGCATGAGCGACAGTGTAACCATTTCAATGTAATTGTTTTAGTACTTTCTTCCCTGTGCCAACAGGAGGGACAACCTCCCGAGCTCCCCTCCACCATTCCACCTATCATGAGCATGAGTGTGCACGTGGATGTTGCCTTTCCAGTCACCACCTCTATCTCTTCACCTCTGACAGAGGAACAACAAAGAAGGGGCTGTCATTGCAGCAGAATGAATGTAGGTCAGGCATCAGAAAGGACTGACTCCTTGGCCTAGA
This sequence comes from Petaurus breviceps papuanus, assembly GCF_028583685.1. Lineage (NCBI taxonomy): Eukaryota > Metazoa > Chordata > Mammalia > Diprotodontia > Petauridae > Petaurus > Petaurus breviceps. Next base: position 4,459,263 of record NW_027187338.1, read on the forward strand.
GAAGACAGTAAAACTATCTTATTGTGATATGGACAAAGGACAAGTATCTGGGCCTTCCCTGCCCACTCTAAAACACCTTTGTCTGGGAGAGCTTGGCTAAAGCCCAGAGGCAGGGGAATGAACAGGATGAACTCTGGAGAGGCCTGTTGTGACTCTAGGGATTTGCAGAGATCATAATAAAAATAGCTGACCATTGTAGAGACCTGTGAGATATCAGAGTGGGAGAGGCAAAGTGAGTATTTTTATCCCCATTCTACCAGAGTAAGAATCAGATTCATGGAGTGAAAGTGATTTGTCCAAAGCCACACTGTGGCTGGTGAGCAACAAAACTGGGCATGATGCTAGTTCTTCTCCTGATGCTACAGTTGCCTTAGGCATGCATGCACGCATACATACATACATACATACACACATACATAGACATACATGAGATATTGGCAATGAAATAACCCCCTCCAGGTTGGGGAGTCTGGGTTAAAGGTGGCCTTGGGGCAGATTAGTGATTACTGAAGGCTTTGGTGAGTGACCCTGAGCGCTATCACCGACTCCACTGTGGGACCTCACCCAACATATGCCCCTCTCTACATCTCACTATCCTGGACAGGGAGGATCAACTCCTGCCAATCACATCCCCAGCTCCCAGGGATAGGACACTGTCTTCTTGTTGCTTCTGACATAAAACTCATTCTATGATTCAGGTGGTCATTCTGGCCCCTCCAGGTCCTGGGGCTCAGGCAGGCAAGGACAGAGCATGGGCAAAACCTGGTTTATCAGACCATGAGCCCTCTAAAAGTCAGGACAAGCTCTTGTTCATCTCTGCCTCCCCATGGGCCTAGCCTAGCTCAGGGTTCTGAACACAGCAAGTGTCTAAAAAATGTGTTTGGATTGAAATGTTATATAACATCAGAATATCATAAATGCCTCTAGATGAGTTTTGTGGTGCTTACACCCTACTCTACATACCCACTATATGCATGCACACCCATACACACACACACATACCTTCTATAACACATCAAAACTGGAGGGGACCTTTGAGACCCTCCAGTGTAATTCCTTATTTTAAAGAGGATGAACCAAAGGTCTAGGAAGGGAGAAGTGATTTGCCAGGATATAGACACATACGCAGCAAACATAAACATGTGCATTTGCAAAACCAGCTTCACAGTCACATCTCTACACTGGCATGAGTGCAAGCATGCTCATATTCATATATGTGCAAATACATGTGTACACATATGTTCGTGTACCTAGATGGCCATAGGTACACATGCGAACAGATACACACACAAGTTCATGAGAGATCTTACTAGAATGCAGAAGAGAAGGTGCTGAATATAGAGTCAGGAAGATGAAAATTTGAATTCTGCCTCTGATACTTCTTGGCTGTGTGACCTTGGGTATGACCTGTGTGACCACTAAATGTCATCAATTAAATGGGAACAACAAGACCTTCTAGGGATGCTGTGAAACTCCACTGAGAAAATGCATCCAAAATGCTTTGCAAAAATCAAAATGTCAATACAATACAATGACGATGACAATATAATTGGCAGCTCTTACTATTATTTGTCCCCAAAGCACAAATTGGAAGCCTCCATAGGCTTCCGCAGAGCTCTCCCTGGGATTGGGTCACCACATCCAGACCTCTGACCCCTCTCCTTTTCACAATGGCACAGGCCTTGTAGCCTTCTCCATTCAGATGACCCTGACTGTTGCCCCTTGGCCCAGGGAAGATTTCTTATACACAGGAGGAGAGAGCTGGGTTCAGTTTCTCTAGCAAACAGCTGGGGCTCTCATTAGTCTCCCTGCTTTGCCCAGGCCTCCAAAGCTGCTGTCTAGCCCTCAGTCCCAATGGACTAGTCATAACTCAACAAAACCTGCACATTCTCCCATATTTTATTTACTGATTCGATGTTACGAGACAAGTAAAATAGACGGCTGTCACCTCTATTAAATGGGGGAGGAAAAACGGCAGAGCTGGCAGCGGCTTCCCACACGTGTGCGTGCTCTCCTCTCTCTCTCTCTCTCTCTCTCTCTCTCTCTCTCTCTCTCTCTCTCTCTCTCTCTCTCTCTCTCTCTCTCTCTCTCTCTCTCTCTCTCTCTCTCTCTCTCTCTCTCTCTCTCTCTCTCTGTCTCTCTCTCTCTGTCTCTCTCTCTGTCTCTCTCTCTCTCTCTCTCTCTCTCTCTCTCTCTCTCTCTCTCTCTCTCTCTCTCTCTCTCTCTCTCTCTCTCTCTCTCTCTCTCTCTCTCTCTCTCGCTCTCTCTCTCTCTCTCTCTCTCTCTCTCTCTCTCTCTCTCTCTCTCTCTCTCTCTCTCTCTCTCTCTCTCTCTCTCTCTCTCTCTCTCTCTCTCTCTCTCTCTCTCCCCCCTGACTGGCTGTCAGTTTATCCTTCTGTCCTCTGTCTCTCTCTGTCTCTTTGTTTCTGTCTCTGTCTCTGTCTCTGGTCTCTGTCTCTGTGTGTCTTTCTGTCACTCCCCTCTCTATGTCTCTTCTCTGTTTCTATCTTCTGTCTCTGTCTTTCTCTTTCTCTGTGTCCTCTCCCTCTTTTTTTCTCTCTCATGCATGTATACACACAAAATATATAAGATTCAGTTTACTTAAATAGGTGCATATGTAGATATGTAAATATATGTATTTATATGCATGTATACATGTGCATATATATTTATTCACACATAAATATGCACACAGTAGGAGAATTACCTGGATAAGCTGCTGTATGAAACAGACCTTCCCTTATGAGAACTATGCATGTCTGCCCAGATCATTGTATAGCTTTGTACTAGGAAGGCAATGTGAAGTAGTATGGTTGAGTCTGATGGGCATGGGTAACCGGAAGCCTTGAGGCCACGTGTGGCCCTCTAGGTCTTTAGTAGGCCCTTTGACTGAATCGAAACTTCACAGAAAAAAAATCCCCTTAGTTAAAGGATTTGTTTTGTGAATTTTGGATTCAATCAAAGGGCCGCACTTGAGGACCTAGAGGGGTGCATGTGGCCTTGAGACTGCAGTTCCTCATCCCTAGGGGTTGAGCCAAGTGAGACCTAGATTTGAATCCTTCCTCTGAGCCTCAATTTCCTCATCTACAAAATGGGTATAATGTAAAGAAGGTACTTTATGACCCTTTAAGCACCATACAAATGCCATGGAGTTTTGTTTTGTTTTATTTTGAGGTAGGTATTGCGAGGTATCAGCATGTAGTTGTGCATAAGGCACTGGGCTTAGACACCAGAAAAACCAGGTGAAAAAATCTCTTCTGGAAAATAGTCTCTATGTTAACCATGGACAAATCACCTCATCCCTTTGAGCTTCCTTTTCCTCATCTGTAAATGGAATTTAGAATGCATGTAACATGCATATAGATGCCAGAGGCTCAGGTTCAGTTTGGATTTGGATGTTTTTGAGAGATGTTGTGTTGTAATAGAAAGCAGAAAAAGCTAGATGAGGTTAAAAAAAAAGAGAGAGACCAGGGCTCAAATTAATGGTTTTAATTATCAGGGATAATTTACTCGGGACTTGGAGTCAGGAAGAACTGAGTCTAAATCCTGTTTTGGACACTAGCCATGGGACCCTGGGTAGATCACTTAATCTTACTCAGCATCAATTTCCTCATCTGTAAAATAATAATTAACAATAATAATAATAGCCAGAATTGATATAGTGTTTTTAGGTTTTGCAAAGTGCTTTACAAATTTCCCTCATTTCATCCTCACAACAACCCTAGGAAGTAGGGAGACAGAGGGTAAGTGACATGTCCCAGGTAATATAGTCAGTATATGAAGCCACATTTGAACTCAACTCATCCTGAATCCAGGGCTAGCCCTCTATCTACTGTGCCACTTACCTCCCTCACAGGGTTGATATAAGGAACAAATGAAACAAAGCTTGTAAAATACCTTGTATGCTTTGAAGGTGCTACATAACTGGCAGCTATCACTATTGCTTATTATTCATAATTATGTATTCCTATTATTGTGATATGAGCTTGAGCCTCCACATCTGTAGAATGGGAATGTTAATACTTTGAACCCCTATTTCTCAGCATGATTGTGAGGATTTAGGGAAATCACGTATGTATATAACTCTGCAAACTTTTAAAGACCTGTTTAAATGTCATCTGCCTGCACATTAATAAATGCAATTCCACAAACATTTGCTAAACATTTCTGTCCATCGATTAGCCTTATGATTCAGACCTGGAGGAGATACAAGGCTATGATAAGACTGCCTCTAGAAACTCACAGTCAACTGCAGGAAGGATAAGACTTGTATTGAGAAAGAGATTACACATAATGGGTGCAACAGAGATGTGTGAACCAAATATGAAGTGAAGTTGAGGGTGGAGTGAAGGAAGAAGTCATTACCAGCTTGGGGGGAGGGGGAGCTAAGGAAGGTATACTGGAGGATGAAGCATTTCAATTAAACTCCAAAGGATTAGTGGCATTTCAACAGGTGGACATGGGAGAATGGTGACAATCCAAGCAAAGGAGACAGTATGAGCATAGACAAGGAGGTGGATGAATGCAAAACAGAGAGTAACCTAGTTTGGACTGACCATAGAGTACATGGAAGGGAGTATGGAAAGGGTCAGTTGTACCAGCTTGCAGAGGGTCTTATGTGCCAAAGTTAAGATGTTTGAACTTTACAGCATAGGCAATAGGGAGACATTCCACAGAGTTTAAGCAGAGGAGTGTTGAGCACATCTATGCACTGAGGAAGATAAACCAATCAGTCAATCAACAAACATTTTTAAAGTACCTTTCATGTCCCAACAGCCTCTTCTTTCAAGGACTTTATAATCTTTTGGGGGTAGATAATATGTGATGTTGTTGAGCTGTTTCAGTCATGTCCAATTTTTTATGACCCTATTTGGGGTTTTCTTGGCAAAGCTACCGGAGTGGTTTGCCATTTCCTTCTCCAGCTCATTTTACAGATGAGGAAACTGAGGCAAAAATAGTTGTGACTTGCCCAAGAACTCAGATCTTTCTGATCCCAGGTGCTCTATCCATTTTGCCACCTAATTGCCTGGATAATGTGTGTGTGTACATAATATTTGGTGTAAGGCTATCATGATTAGCTGGGGGGATCAAGAAAGGTCTCTAATAAGAGATTCCAAAGTGAGGGTTGAAGGGGAGAGAGAGCAGTAGATTTGCAAGGAGGCTCTGGAAATGAGTAAGGCAATAAGTGATAAGAGCCAGTCCCAAGGTAGTGGCTATGGGGCAGACCAACTGCACACATACCATATGTTGGACACAGTGAAGCTTACAGCTCCCAATTGCTACTCTGAAGGGAGGGATGGGCAGACCTCAGTCTATGTGGCACAGTAACAGCCTCAGAAAACCAGGGTATAACATGTTTTCTCAGAAACAAGGAAAGGTACAGATTGTGGGAACTAAGCAGGGGAAAGACACCTGCTGGAGGTGATGGGGCTCCTGTAATCCAGATGGAAGGCTCCGCCAGGGAGCCCGAGGCCAGCTGGAAGCCTGATGGGAGAGGAACTTACTTAATCTAGTTCCTTGAAGAAGTCTGGGCCTGTTATTTTACAGCCAGTATAGGGGGTTCCACGATGGGACCCCTGGGTTCCGTAACTGACTATTTTTGTAAGTTGGATATTTTTTCCGCCTCTTTTCTTGAATGCCTTCAAAGCCCATTTCAGTATGTTACAGAATCACAGAATCCTAGGATTGAAGGGGGCCTCAGAGGCTGACTGGCCTAACCTGCATACAACCAAGAATTTACTCTATGACCTCCCTGAGACTGGAAGTGGTCATTCGCACAGGACCTGAGAGCCTCTAGCAGAGAAATCCAAGATATCTGGGGGTAACCCATTCACTGTCGCGAACAGCTCTAATTGTTAGGAAATGTTTCCTTTTGTTAAGCTTCTATCTGCCTCCCTGACTTTCCCTCATTACTCCTTGTTGTGCCCTCTGGGGCTAAACGCAAGAATAATCCTCCTCCAAGACAGCATGTCAAATACTTGAAAACAGCGATCTCCTCTCCCCTAAGCCTTCTCTTCTACAGGCTAAATATCCCCTATGCTTTCAACCAATTCTTATAGGGCGTGGCCCTTTACCCCTTTGGCTGATCTCCTCAGTTTGCTCTCCAGCTTATTATCAATGTCCCCCTGTAAAATGGGTCATCCCGAATCATACTTAATACTGTGGTTGTGATCTGACCAGTGCAGAAAGTATAGAAGTGCTATTATATTCCTAGATACTAAGACCAAGATGGAATTCACTTTTTTAGTTATGATGCCATTCTGCTGACTGAGCTAACGTTAAAAAAACCTTCGGATCATTTTTTTCAGGGGGAGAAAAAGTCGCCGTCTAGTCATACTTCCCTCATCTTGTACCGACAAAGTTCATGATTTGAATCCAAATGGAAAACTTTGAATTTCTCCCCATTGAATTTCAACTGATCAGATATGGTCCAAGGACAATGTTGGATAGAAAATAGGGAGTCAGACTTGAAGGTAAGAACATGGGTTTAAGCAATGACTTCGATGCATTATGGCTATGTGACCCTTGACAAGTAATGTAATGTTCTAGGCAGATCTAAGTTGTAAAAAAGGTGTGTTTCCCCTGAAGCCTCCATTCTGGGGAGGGGCCTAGGCTGGCCCTTTTTTTCTAGGTCAGATTTCCTGATCTTAAATACCAAACTCAGGTACCTTCCATCTCATCTTTTCAGCTCCCTTGTATATATTGTCCCCCCTGATTAGACTATAAGCTCCTTCAAAACAGAGACTGTCTTTTTGTCTATGTTTGTATCACCAGTACTTGGCACAATGGAAATGAGTAAGGCAATAAGTGATAAGGGCCAGCCCTAAGGTGGTGGCTATGGGGCAGACCAACTGCACACATACCATATGTTGGACACAGTGAAGCTTAGAGCTCCCAATTGCTACTCTGAAGGGAGGGATGGGCAGACTTCAGTCCATGTGGCTAGCACGTAGTAAGTGCTTAATAAACACTTCTTGCTTTGCCTTGCCTGGCCTTTAATTGGAAGAGAGTGTTGCCTCATAAGAGAGTGCCCTATGCTAATGAAATCATGGAATGGGCCCCTATCCCAAGGTCTGGCCCAATATTCTAGTCTGTCAAGATCACTTTGGATCCTGACTGTCATTTTTGGCACCCCTCAGTTTTGTGTCACCTATAAAATTATTAAGTATCACATATATCACTTTATACAAGTCACTGATGAAAATATTGAACAACACAGGCCCAAGCCCTTACCCCTAGTGAATTCCACTGGAGACTCCCTCCCTTTTCAGCTGATATCAAACCATCAATAACTATTTTCTCCACTATTCTAAAGTCTCTCCTGCATCTCTCCATCTTGTCCACAAGAATGGCATGAGAGATTTTGTCAGATGCATTACTCAAATCTAGGTAAACTATACTGATAGGCTTCCCTGATATATCAACAAGCCACTTTATCAAAAAAGGAAATAACGTGACCTGTTCTTGATTGAGCTATGTTGACTCTGTGATCACTGCTTCCTTTTCTAGGTGTTTATTAACTATCCTTTTAATAATCCTTTCTAGAATTTTTCCATGAATATAAGACAGTCTCTTTGGCTTATAGTTTATAGACTCTCTTCTCTTCATTTTTTTGGCATTTAGGACATTTACCCTTTCTCACCTTTGCAGCACCCATCCTGTTCAGGTATCACATTTGCTAGTGCTTTCTAGTACCCTGGGATATAATTAATCTGGGCTTGGTGACTTGAATTTATCACAATAAGGTTCCCTCTCATTATTGTAGGTTTCAAGTCTCTTGCTTTTTTCTGTCTTTTTTTTTTTTTACTAAAAGTGATTTTCCTAGGAAGAGCTGAACCTTCTTTCTATCATTGTCCTATCCCCCCCAGCAGATCTTTAGTGATCTTTACTCTCCCCCCCTCCCGCAACAGAACTTCAAAAAATAACAATAAGTAAACCCTTTTTGGTGTCATGGGATTATAGTATCATGTCTTAGGTTTTATTGTCAAACTCAGTGAATTCAGAACTCTAGAACCCTTGATATCATTCTTACAAGACCATTGTATGCTTTTGTATCCAACCTCCATTACTTACTCTTGCTTCCATTTTCCATGAATGTCTTTTTAAAATCATTGCTTATTTATTTTTAACATTCTTTTGTTTTCCGATTTTGAAATCCAAATTCTTTCCCTCCTTTCCACCCCTCCCCTCCCTACTGAGAAGACAAGCAAAATGATATCAATTATACATGTGAAATCATGCAAAACGTATTTCCATATTAGCCATATTGCAGAAACAAAGAAAAAAGCAAGAAAATTATACTTCAGTTTGCACTAAGAGTTCATCAGCTCTTTCTCTGAAGGTGGATAGCATTTTTTCATCATGAGTCCTTTGGACTTGTCTTGGATCATTGTATTGATCAGAGTAGCCAAGCCTTTCTCAATTAATCATTATTACAACATTGCTGTTACTGTCACAGTGATCTTCCAGTTCTCACATTACTTTGCATCAGTTCATACAGTTCTCATGTTTTTTCTCATCTGTGTCTTAAAAGCTAAGTTCCCCTGTGCATCCACATTGGTCACTCTAGACCACTTCTCTCTTTATTTCCCAATAGTGTAATTTCTCTTTGTGTCTTCAACATTTCATTCTCGATAGTTCTCTACCCCTCAGTGGGCTTCCTTTATAGAATTTTAGGCATGAGAATCCTATCTATTCCTTCTTTGAGTGCTTTGAAATACCCTTTATAAAAATCTAGGGTGCATTTCATACAATATCCAGATTTTCTCTTTTCTATCACAAATTCTAAGAGAGTGATCATTTCACCCCAACGTTACCATCATTTCTTCTTAAACAATGAGTTCATCTTTATTGGTAAAAATGGGGTCTAGAATGGTAAATCCTGTCATTAGTTCCTCTATGTTTGATTATTAAGGCAAACCAAGAATTTATTAGTTGCTCTGCTTTTGGGAAGAGGGAGAGACAGAGAAACAGAATGAGTTCTACATCAGATGATTATGCAACCATGGCAACCTTGTTATTTGTTTCCTGAACTCTTCATCTATTTCCTCTTACAATCCAGGTGGACTCTAGTATACTTTGAGGAAAATATCATTTCTTGGACCTGTTATTCAGCCACTAGGTGGTGCAGTGGATAGAATGCTGGGCCTGGAGTCAGGAAGATTCATCTTCCTGAATTCAATATAGCTTCAGATACTTACTAATGGTGTGACCCTGGGTAAGTCACTTAACCCTCTTTGCCTCAGTTTCCTCATTTGTAAAATTAATTGGATAAGGACATGGCAAACCACTTTAGTATCTTTGCCAAGAAAACTCCAAATGGGGTCACGGAGAGTCAGACACAACTGAAAAATGTCAATAACAATAAGCCCAAGGGCTGACACGTCCTTGATCTTTTCTTCTCGTTAAAAAAAAATTAGTATTAATTATTTTGTTGAAGGTAGAGATAGTATGCACACCAAAATTTACAAGTGGCAGAAAGTTGATAGAGATAGCTAACAGATTAGATAACAGGATGGGATTCCAAAAGATCCTGAAAGGCTATAATGACGAACCAAATTAATTAAGTTTAGGGCTAAATATAAAGCCCTATGCTTAAGTTAAAAAAATCAATTGCACATGTACAGGATTAGAAAGATGTGACTAGTAAATAATTCATATGTAAAAGATATGGATGTTTTCATTGCAGTGAGGCAAGTTTCAATTCACTTTAAGAAGAATGTTCATCAGACATTAGATGCCCAACAATGGAATAGGCTTCCTTGGGAGGTGGTGTGGTCTCTCTCAATGGAAATATTCAAGCATCATCTGTATGATCACCTATTGGGAAGGTCGTCAAGGAGTTTCCTGTCAAAGGTAGGATATTGAGCTAGATGGCTTCTAGCTAAGGTCCATTCCAAGTCTGAAACTATAAGATTCTGAGTCAAAGGGAAGAAAAAAATGATGCTTAGAGAAAGAAGAAAGGTGGTACTAGTTACCAGATCCTGCTTTCCCCAATGAATTCTGTAGTCTCTTAATTAAAATATAATTTGACGCTTCAAAGCAGGGTTCTGTGTGTAGTACAGTGCTGGATTTGGAGCCAGACAACCTGGGATTGAATCCTGGATCTGTCCCCTTACAATCTCTGTGTCTTTGGGCAATTCATTTAAACTCTCTGGGCTTCAGTTACCCCCTATATAAGAAGAGGAGATTGGCCCTGAGGGCTCTTTAAACTCTAGATTCTAAGGTCACAGAACCCTTCCCTGCTTTCCATATTAAGGATCCCTTCCTTGCAGTGGCTAGAAGAACTCAGTAAGCTCTCCCTTCTGCTGCCTTTCTCTTAATGTCTGCATCAAGCTCTTTTAATAGGGCAAGGTTTAATTGTCTCCTGCGGATTGGAACCCTCTTCACATACCCCAGAATCTTATCTCCTTCTGTCTCCTTTTTCTTCCCATCTTCTTTCTCAGCTACCATTAAGCATGGCACCAAAGGCTTTTCAGTCACCTCTGCCACTCCCCCTGGATCTTCCTTCATCTCATTATCTCTAATCTATACCATTGCCATAGGGACACTCTCCTCCTTGATTTTTTTTTTGTTGTTTTTTTTTTTTGTAGGTTTATTTTCCCAATGGTCTCCTTACCTGATAGTCCTCAATGGAACCCTAGAGCCTCTGCCTCTCAGGGACCAGTACCCCTCTGAATGTCACTGTCTCCTTGTTGCCCCACCCCAGGGGATACACTCTGCACCAGGAAGAAATTCAAAAAGAGAATAATCAAGACTTGCCTAACAAAGTCCCAGAAGGAGACTCCCACAGCAGGCAGGAGACAGGCTTCCCAGCTCTGGAGCACATGCAAAATGCATTTCAATTAAAATGCTGGAAATGTGAAGAGGAAACAGTGCCCCATGGGCCAAAGACATGAGATAAATACAGTCCAACACTATCCTGAGATAACACATTAGAACATCCCAGAGAGGGGCAATTGGCCCAGCTACTGGAATGCCCACCAATTGGATATATTGCTAGCTCCAGTCATTGTTTTTCAGCCCAATATCTTCAAAATCATTGTAGACAAAGTGGAGAGATGTGTATTCTATTATACGCAGTTAGGTGGGCTCAGAAATGGCTGAAAGACTAGTCCCAAAGAGCAGTGAGTGACTAATGGATCCATGGCAACCTGGAGAGAGGCCTTTATGGTCCCATGCCTTAGCACTATCCTCTTCAAAACTGCTGCCATGCCTTGGATTTCAGTACAAATAGTATGTTTATCAAGTTTGCAGATGACATGAAGCGGGGAGGGATAGTTAACATATTTGATGACAGAATTAAGATCCACAAAGAATTCAACAGAATGAAACTAAGAAGGATGAAATATAAAGGGAGAAATGCAAACTTTTACACTGAGGTTCAAAATATCAATCATGTAAATGTAAAATGGAATAGATATGACCAGAGAATAGATAAAGTGAGAAAGACTTCATTGGGAAGGGGTTAGGGAAAGGGAGGAGGAATGGAGGGTTAATGGACCAAGAGCTCAATACAAGAAAATGGCATGGTATGGAGGCCCTAAAAGGTTAATAAGATCATAGGTTGCATTATTAGAAGCATTATGTTCAAAGTAGATGTGTTCGGCTGGGGAGGGCAGGGGGTGTACCAGGAAGAGATTCTACTGTCAGATCCCATCTGGGACTCTTTGTCCATTTCCAAGTAGATGATTCAAATGAAAAGAATTTAAACCAAATGATCTCTAAAGTGTCATCTCTCTCTAAAAGACTATACCCTTGCACTGCTGGAAAACTAGATCATGTTCATAAAGAGAGAAGGAAGGAAGGAAGGAAGGAAGGAAGGAAGGAAGGAAGGAAGGAA
>NW_027187338.1:4471114-4480274 GCF_028583685.1 Petaurus breviceps papuanus
GAAGGAAGGAAGGAAGGAAGGAAGGAAGGAAGGAAGGAAGGAAGGAAGGAAAGAAAGAAAGAGGAAAGAACAAAGGGAGAGAGGGAAGAAGGAAGAAAGGAAGAAGAGGAAGGAAAGAAGGAAGGAAGGAAAAGAGAGAGGGAAGGAAATACTTTACACATTTTATCTCATTTGCTCCTCACAATAACCTGGGGAGACAAGTACTATTATTACTCCAATTTTATAGTTGAGGAAACTGAGGTTAAGTGTCTAGCCCAGAGTCATACAGTTAGTAAGTGTCTGAAGTCAGATTTGAAGTCAGATTTTCTTGATACCAGTCTTTGTGCTCTAGTCACTGTTCCACCTAGCTGCCTCAGGGAGAGGAGGAAGGTGAGTGGTCTGAATACCATGCTATATAAGGACCTATTTAGGGAATTGAGAATACCTTGAAATATCTAGCAGACAGGTTTCTGTAGGGAAGAAGGATAAGATGTCTTCTGCTTATGTTGAAAGGAAACAACTAGAAATAATTTGGGAGAAGTCGGAATATTGACACAAGGAAAAAAAAAAGGTGTTAAAGGTAGAGTGAGCTGCTTTGTGAGGGAGTGAACTCCATGTCTCCAAAGGTCTCCATATGGAATTTTGATGGCTATCTTGGAGACATTATTAGAGGTATTTGATACTTCTAAAAGGACTCTGAGGTCCCTTTCAGCCCTGATATTATACCATGCTGATTTTTCCACTCGAGTCCCTTCCAACCTTAAACTATGGTTGATCCTAAGTACTCATGGGAGTAATCTCCCCTTTCCCCCACACTCTGTGGGACTTTCCTGGTTAATGACTCAATGAAGGACAGACATGTAACTGACTTTGCTTCCTCCCTTCAGAGCCTAGTTCCTCTCCTCACTAGGTAATATATTATTCTCACTAGGTAATAATCCAAGGACTTCTCTATATACATGCGGTTTTCAACCCAGCAGGTTCTCAGGCTAACAGGGAAGGGAGAAAAACTCAAGCTAGTTCTCTGAGTTCTGGACATGGAAGACACCCTGTAACTTCCTTGTGTAAACATTTAGGTGAGGACAGAGAGTGAAATCCTTTGAGGGCTGGAGAAGCAACAGAACCCTCCCAGGAGTTGGCCATGCTATGAGGCTCAATCCATGCAATTCAACCTACATTTATGAAGCAAATATATGCAAAACCAACTCTGAGGTGAACTTCCAGACTCTGACCCTGTCACCTCCTGCTATGTTTCTCTATTTCTCTCCTTTTCCCAAAAGGCCAGTCTGACCTACTGGTTTTCCAAATGTAGCTTCCTGACCATTTCTTGAGAAACATCCTGGTGGGGCAGAAAGAACAAGGGATTCAGTGAAGTGTCATGGTGAATAGGGCACTGGGCTTGTAGTCAGGAAGTCCAGAATTCGAATCCTACCTCAGGCACTTACTAGCTTAACTCTGCTCAGATTCAATTGCGTAACCTGTAAAAATGGAATAACAATAGCACCTTGCTCACAGTGTGGTTGTAATGACCAAATGAGATTTTTGTGAAACACTTTGCATACTTTAAAGTAATACATAGATGTTAGCCATTATTACTATTAATCATTATCATTCAGGTAGGACACTGAGATTAATAGGGCTAAGAAAGTGCCCAGCAGGACTATGCTGGATCTAAGATTTAGAACCTGGATTTCGACTCCTATGCAGGGAGCAGGAAGGAGGCAAAGTTCTTAGATCAATTAGCCACTGCTAAACACTTCATGGGTTTTCATCATCTCTTCTCATTATCTTATATGCAACTAAGAGGCATGGGGGACAGAGGGCTGGATTTGGAGTGAGGACAGACTTGAGTTCATATCCTCAACCGTGTACTTACTACCTGTGTGACCCTGGGCAACTCATTTAACCTTTGTCTGTCTCAGTTTCCTCATCTGTAAAATGGGAATAATAAAGCACCTACCTCCCAGGGTTGTTGTGAGAATCAAATAAGATAATATTTCTAAAGCACTTAGTTCAGTGCCTGACACGAAGTAAGCATTTAATAAATTCTTTTCCCCTCCCTTACCTTCCTCTTCATCTGGCCAATTGTCCTAGTGACTCATGATTCAGATAGATATCTTGCCACTGGTCCCAGATGGTGCCAGAGGAGAAAGTGAGGCTGGTGACTTTGCACAGCCCTCCCTCACTGGCAGTCCAATTCACTCACATGTCATGGCATCACCTCCCTAATTTCAGAGTCCTGTTCCAGAATTAAAGACAAACAACAAAAAGAGGTTGAACTGGGTGACCTGAAAGATTCTTTCTGACTTCAAGATTCTACAGTTTTACCTAATCCAAGCCTGGGGTGCTCTCACTTCCACTTATCTTTCCTGGTTTCTTTCAAGCTCAAATACCACCTTTTACAAGAGACCTTTGCTAACACTTCCCTTTGAGATCACCTTACATTTAACACATATAGTATATGCAATATATATTAACAGAATGTGCTATGTATGATAAACACAAAATGTTTTAATATATCATATGAACTATCCATGTATATTGCATGTACAGTTATTTGCATCTTGCTTCTCTCCTTAGACTGAGCTCCTTGGAAGGGACTGTGGTTTTTGCCTTTGTATTCCCAAAACTTAGCACAGTGCTTAGCACATAGTAAGCACTTAAGAAATGCTTATTGATCAATGGACTAACTGCTAGGCCAAGGAAATCTTAAACAACTGAAAAGGAAGGAAGAAGAATGGAGGAACTTGGATACTGCTTGGTGTAGCAGTGTGGTGCTATGGAAATGATGTTGGACGGGGCTGAAAAGCACCTAGGTTCAAATCTTTGCTCTGCTAGCTGTGGGACCCTGGGCAAACCAATTAATCCCTCAAAGCCTCAGTTTCTTTCTTTATAGACTAAGGAGGTAGAACAGAATAACCATCTAAGTTCCTCTTGGTTCTAACTGTATGCTGCTATAACCCGCCTGCAATACCGTTCAGAAAATCTTTTGGGGAATACCCTTCAGAACATAAGACCTAAGAAGGGATCTTCAAAGCCAACCCTTTCATTTTACAGAAGAAGAAACTGAGGCAAAGGAAGGTCAAGCTGGCTGCCCAAGATCACAAAGGTAATAAATAGAGGTCTGATGAACAGAATCCTAGATTCACGATTGTAATGGCTCTTAGAATTCACCAGCTCAACCCTTTTTATACAGAAGCTGCACTGGATCCCAAAGTCTTTCTCTAAGACTCTTCCTATTCAATCGGTGTTTGTTTTTTGGTTTTGTTTTGGGGTTGGAAGGGGGAGGGATACACCATTGGGGATAATGATCCGGGCAACGCTGCTTCGGTTCATGTTCAGAAACAGGCTCAGAACCCTGAATCACCCTTTAAAGCCTAACTGAGAGCATCTGTCACCCCACTGGGAACACCTTCGGGGACATCGCCATCACAAGGTGTGTGAAAGGCTGAAGCACCGTAGTCAAAGCACACTGCCCTCTGCCGCCTCCTAGGTGGAATCAGCACTGGGAAGACGGAGGGATTCCAGAGACGCCAAACAGCCAGCCATCTGCCGCTCCCTTTCTATGCCTGCCACTTCCGCGGCTGTGAGCCCTGCCACACGCAACTAGCTATCCAGGGAAAAACCCACACCTTGTTCTTCTCACATGGTTTCTCCTCTTGCCTCAGGAGGCCTCCCCGGCCACAGAAGGTGAGATGAGGCATCCCTGCCTCTGAATCAGATGCGGTTGAGAAGAATTGCCTGTTTGCGTCCTTCCCTTCCACTAGCCCTAAATTTGTTCTAGGAGGAGGGTATCTAGAGAAGAGGAGATTCCAGTGCTAGACCCCGAGATGTAAATGGCCATAGGAAGGGGGTAGTCACTGCATGGCTTTACCAAGCCCCCAAAGGCACATAGTAAGTTGTGCCTTTCATCCAAACCAAGCCAATAGCACCAAATAACATTAGCTAATGCCCTACTCTACACACCATAGTCTCATCCCTCTCTTTATCAAAACAGGGCATTTCCAGAATGGTCCAATACCCATCTCTCTGGTTTTCAGCCAGACAGGTTTGTATCTTCCATGAGCAGCAAAATACTACTCTGTTGCTTCCTTTCTCCTCCCCATTGTCATCACTGCTCCTCTTCAGAGGGTACAAAAGGGGATGGGGGTGGAGGAAGCATGCTGAATACCATAGGGCTCTACTAATGAGAGATGATGTCAAAAAGCCACTATACCCACCTCCAGAGTGAAGCATTTTTACAGGATCACTGATCTGGAGCTTGAAGGGACCTTAGAAATTACCTAGTCTAACTCTCTCATTTTGTAGATGGTAAAACAGGTTAGAAAAGTGATATGACTGGCTCAAAGGTCACATAGGCAACCAAACAGTTGTTCCCAGAATTCAAGACCAGATCCTTCCATTCCAAATTCAGTGATCTTTCCTCTGTACCATACTCTGTCAGTTGCCAATTCCAGAAGGAGGATGGAGTGCCTCCTCCCCTCCCCCTCTCCATCCTGTGCATCTCTTAAAATTAGACAAATAGTGTTGGATCTGGGATGTGATCTGAACTCTAAAATTTCTCAACCATCCTGCCCAGCAGCAAAGAGCTGGACATCATGACCCCTACAGAGCCCTGTCAGCCTAGAATTCTGATCTCTCCCATTTCACCTTGCTTAAATGGTGTGTATACACACACACACACACACACACACACACACAGAGTTCACCCTGACATCAAAAAGCTATGTAACACAGTGTGAGGCCCACATCCAGAAGAAATTAAGCTCACAATGGAGAAAGGGGAGGTGGAGACTGGGGTTGGCAGCAGCAGCTGGGCTGGTAGGTGGAGATGCACAAACTCCTGAATGGAATGCTTTCTAAGGCCCCTCGGCCACTCCCAGGTGGCAGGAAGCTACTTGTCTGAAGCTATTTACTTCCAAGGGGGGGGGGGGATCCCTATTGATCTTCATTCAGCTCCTGTCTGCTGCTACACAGGGATGTTTCATCGCATCGCCAGTCACCGGCAGAAATTTCCCATTGTTTCACTCGAAGCAGCTCCCGAACTCAGAGACAGTTGTTCAGGACCATTTGGCTGAACTGACATGCAGAGCTGCAGGCCTCTTCGAGGTTCCTAGGGGAAACCCCCTCTTCTGGACTATGCACATGCTAGTAGCTGTGAACTTTTGCTCAGGCAGCAGTCCTGTATACCTTCAGGAAGCCCGTGACCCATGAGCCAGGGTCTTTACTGCTCAACCCTGACTCCTTGTCAGTATTTTGGGGGAAGCAGTCAAGCTGGGTTCTCCCACCCTCTATCAGCTGCCTAACTCCACTAGACTCAGCAGTGGACTTTCTTCTTTGCTCTGGCTCCATTCAAAGTCTTTATCACCCACAGGGGTGTTGGGATATCATTCCTGGCCTTCCATGCCTCCTGCCTTGAAATCATGGTTTTTCATCTCAAAACCAGTCTGTATAGCTCAACACTTTCTCCTTCTCTTATATCAAAATTGTCTCTGGGTTTCAACCACAAAGAATCATGGAAATCACAGAACAGCATAGGATCATTAATTTAGACCTGGGAAGGATCTCAAGGGCCATCTAGTCCAATGGAGGAAATACCCAGAAAGGTAAGTAATTTGCCCAAATTCACATAGACAGACAAGAAGAGGCAATATTTGAACCCAGGTAATCAGAATTTAAATCCAGAAATCTTTCCATTACAACACAATAAGTAGAAAGGGACATTAGAAGCCAACTAGTCCAACCTCATTTTACATAACTGGAAATCGAGGCCCAGGGAGGAGAAAATATTGTCCCAAGGTCACACAATGCCAGCAGAGGAACTGACACCCCGGCCAGGATTCTTCCCAATAGACCTTTCAACTCGATCAGTCATAGAATTTTAGACCTTCCAATTCTATCAGTCATAGAATTTTGGACCTTCCAACTCGATCAGTCATAGAATTTTGGACCTAAAAGGTGACATCACTAGGAAATTCTGATCCCTACAACACATCATTGAAACACTCTTGACTGATCAGCCCATCCATTATAAGTGTTGCAATGAATTAAGATCAGATTCATTTCAACAACAACAACAACAATACCCTACAACATGCTTTGTAAACCTTCACAGAGCAACACTTGGAAATCCCACAGAAAATACATCTCCCACATATTCATATGAAATAATCAATGGTGGGGGTTTTTTTTCTCCTTGGGCTACAATCCAATTATTCTCTCTCTCCCTCTCTCTCTTCCTCCCCCGATCGCTCTCCTTTCTTACTTGCCACCCATCCAAGCAATCAATGCCTTGACCTCTTCCTCTGATAGACACAATTACAAAAAGACAGAGCAGAGCAATTCATCTATTCAAGATGGATTGTTCAAACACTCCGTCACGCGGCAGGGCTCCCTCCCGGGCTCCCTGTCTGAACGGAAATTTAAGCCCCCAAAGAGGCCAATAAACAAGAGGGTAAAAACTGACCCTCTTTTAAGTCCAAAAGACCCCTTTGCCTCCTTCCCCCTGCAGAGGAAGCCTTCTTCAGCATCCCCAACCTGAAGAAAGAAAAAAACCCTGAGTATGAAGGCAGCAAGTGGCAATACGGGACTCGGCAATCGAATGGGGGCTGTTCCCAGGACCTGCACTCTGTATCTCCGCCTCAGCACCAGACCCCTCTCCCTTCTGACCAGTAATGCCTAGTAATGACACCTATCCAGACAATGAGGTTGCTGGAGTGAGGGTGTTGGGGAGAACTCCGCTCAGGGAGGGTACTGATTGGGGTGGGTTAAGAATATCTCTCTCCCTCTCTGAAAAGGCCATCAGAGCTGATGTAGGGGCAGACTGACAGACTCAGTCCCCTCAGGGGAATGTTCCAGGGAGCAACCACTGCCTCTTCTTTTCAGGGTTGGCACCCTTGCTGGAGTCACGTTTGGCATCCATACAGCCTCCTGCTCTATGCTGAGAATAAAATGGGACCAGGGTGGCTGGGATATGAATGGCCAGGTCTGACACATGATAATTAATCCCAGGGTTTAATATGAAGAAGATTAGAGAAGCCGGTACTTTGCCCTCCTTTAATTATGCTATTACCTAGTGAGCCCCAGGAAGGGGGAGGCAGGCTAGTGGACCTGGGCGATGTGCCACCTTTCAATGGGGAGCCCTTGACCCCATCAGCCATCTTAGTTGTGAGGGGAGGAACATCCTCCCATAATCAATATACCATGTTTAGTGAAGGTTTTGCTGGCTAGTAATTCACCAACTTCATCCTATGCCTCCCCTCCAAGTCCATGTGACTTGAATTATACTGTGGCCCTCCCCAAGAACACATGCATACCCATCTTACAGAGTACTACAATTCTCAAGTTTAGGTTTTCCCCCAAAGGCCTACTGCTTGTTCACTGAAGATGGGCTGAGACCATATCCAAAGACAACACCTAGACTTAGAAGTCGATTCAATATCTACCCCCTCCATCACCACCTTCCCTGCCCCCCCCCCACACACACGAGAAAGTGGGAAAGACAGTGGTATCTGCAATGCGTGAGTTGTCCTCAGAGGACCTGTGGACACCCGTAAGGAGTCTTCCCACCCTTACCCTCACCCCCTGCATATTTCCCCTTCTCAGCTTCTCCAAGGGCACCCTACTGCAGAAGGCCTGCAGACCTTCTACCTACAATCAAGAAAGGATGAAAAAGAAGGAAGGTCTTTCCCCAGATAGTGGAGCAAGTCCTGGGGATAGTAGGGAGGTTATGGTGGAATAGGGTAAGGTAACAGAGGGAGGGGGAAAAATCCCTAATGACCAAGTATCATCCCCCAAGGGCTGCAAATGGTTAGCTCTGAAGTGGAGAAGGAGGAGGGGGGTGCAAAGGAAGAGTGTTGTATGAGATGTAAGACCTTTTCTTGCCTCTGAATTAAACACATCCCTCAAAATAAGCCCAGAGAAAGGCCCCAGTTTCAAAAGAGAGGACTTGTGGGCTGCCCACTGCCTAGATATACCTAGTAGATTCCATAACACTTGGACCTGGGTGGGAGGAAAGGAGGAGAATGACAGGAAAACTCCAAGAAAAAGCTTCTGTGAGGTCCAAAGGCACTGATTTTGGCAGGTTTAAAAGACCAATCCTCAAACAGAGACAGTATTCTCTCCCTCTATTCCCAATCTAGTGCATGTAGAATGGCGATTGGCAGCCCAAAGCAAAGAGTGCAGACTAACCAAGGCTGTAAGGGACCCCCTCCTTGGCACTTACAAGAATGGAAGGGGGGGTGGAGATGATTCCTATGGGACCTCAGCCCTTCCTCTCACGTTGTTCTGGAGGATACAAGGGGAACAAATAGGCTCTCACACGACCAAGTCAGAGAGCCCTACAGAGCCATACCTCTTACACTGAGCATTCCCCCTTCCCCAGAGAACCTGGGACGATACGGGCGCCAACTCTACCCCCTCCTCCTTTACACACTGCACCATTTACCCCTCATACAGACACAAAAAGCCTGAGCTACCCGTGACAGGCCAGCGGGCGGCTGAGATGAAAAACAAAGTTGGATTCCCCGAGTTACTGCCTTGGTTAGAAACAAACTGGAGGAACAGTCAGCAGAGGCTCTCCACCAGGTTGGTTAGATCTGAAATCCAGAAGCTGTTCGGCCAGTTTGTGGTAACTTAAAAAAAAATCGAAATATGCCCTCCACTTCGGATTTTCCTCCTTTAGTTTGCACCATGCCTCCTCAACCACGAAAGAGAGCTCTGGGGGAACACTAAGCAAGACTGAGACGATCGCTTTCTATTTGGATAACGTCTGACAGATCTGTGTCCTGGGGTGCGGGACTTCAGATGTACACCCTGCCCCGAGTAAGCCTCAAAGCCCAAGTCCCAGGATAGTCAGGTCCCCACTGGGTTGTCTCCCGCCCACATTTCTCAGGCCCAGGCTTGGGGCGGGCACCGAGAAGGGAAGCCTGCAGAAGTGACCGGCCCAGCATGCAGAGCCCGAAGTTTGCTGCACCCCCGACCCCCCATCCCCGCCCAGTTCCATCTCCATGGCTCCAAGCCTGGTCCCGACTCCCTGCCCATCTCCTGGCTTCCAATCTTGAAGGTCGTCCCCCTGCTGCCCCTAACCCTGCAAAAAGACCCGAGTACCGAAGATGAGGAGGGGGTCGTAATTGGGGCTCTTCGCACACACACACACACACACACACACACACACACACAC
>NW_027187338.1:4480284-4572478 GCF_028583685.1 Petaurus breviceps papuanus
TTCGGCCAAGCTGGGGAGTGAGTGGGTAGCCAAATGTGCCCGGGCGCAGGGAAGGAAGCAGGTTGGAATTCAGGGAGGGAGCGGGCTGACGGGAGCGCCCAGTGGAACCCTTACCTATCCGGATGACATGGGGCATTCCCCGAGAGTCCTGAATCCAGAGCACGCAAACCAGGAGCCCGGCCCAGTATTCCCAAACCAGACTCTGGAGACGCCGCCAGGGACGGGTCATCGTTGGGCGCCGAGCCTCCCCGGGGCGCGGCCGTGGCGGGCTGCTCCGCTCCCTGGGGCGGCCGCTCTACCAGCCGGCGCGCAGCCCGGGAGCCTCCGCCGCCGCCGCAGCCGCCTTCAGGGTCTCCACCACGGCGGCCGTAGCCGCCGCCTTCTGGCCACCAAGCCCGGGTCCGGAGCGGGGCTGCGAGTCAGGAGCGCCCCGCTGCGCTCTGCACATCTTACTGGGAAGCCCGCCCGCCAGCGCCCGCCCGCTAGCCAGCCAGCTGCGCAAGTGGTGCTGGGTTCCGCGCCCTCTGGCGACCCTGATTCCGACCCCAACCCGACCGGAGCTCCCTTCTAGGCGAGGCTCTCCGCTGCGCTCTTCCTCAGCCTAGACGCCCTTTCTGGCTCCGGCTCCGGCTCCGGCTCGGGCTCCAGCTCCAGCTCCGGCTCCGACTCCGGCGCGGGCTCCCACCTGCACCGGCTGCCGGGCTGGCGGGCGGGCTGCACGCGTCTCTCTGTCCCCTCCTCCTCGCCGCTGATGCTATCGCCCGGGCTTGCACAAAGCCCCGGAGTGGAGTGACACGCGCACGCACGCACACACACACACACACACACACATCAGCGCTCTCACACTCGTGCACACTAGAACACGCTTTTACACACACGTATACATAATGCTTTCATACATGTACATTCATTCACACACTCCTACTCACACACACACCCTACTCACACACATGCAAAAAAACCTGCACACAGTTTCTTACACCCACCCGAACACACACAATTCACACTCGCCGCGAAGCACATGCCTACATGCTCACACCTGCAAAAGAACACTGCGGTGATTGAATGGATCTAATCAGGACGGGCAGAGGAGGGCCGTAGGCTGAATGTAGAGACCGCCAGGAGCTGGCCTCTCTTTCCTGCTTCTCCTCCCTCTCCCAGGCCCCTTTGCTTTTTTCCAATCCTCCCCACCTTGTCCCTTTGGCTGGGGGAGGGCCCAGGGCCAAGGCCTGGCCAGAGGACCCTCAGCTTCGGAAGGCAGTTTCTGGGGAGCACCCCTCCTTCCTTTGCAAGGCCGAATGAGAGTGGGCTAACCGGGAGGCTATCTACAGAGTGGGAGCGGAAAAGACTAGGGGCCCAAATCCCTAACTCCCAATTCCGACGCCAGACTGCGCTAAAGCCGACCCAGGACTCTCTAAAGCTCTGGGGAAAGGGCAGACAGGGGCGAGAGCAAGAAGGGAAGGACTAGGGGGTGGGGGTGGATGCCCATTTACAGTAGAAGGAGAGCCGTCGGAGTTGGGAGTCTGGAGAGGGGGAGAATCCAGCTCTCAAAGCTCTGGAAACCAGGCCAAATAGAGAGTACCTGTTTATCTTGAGGAGTGGGTGGGCACTGAACCCCGACTCGAGGAAATCGGGAGACCTAAGGCAGTCGATCCCCCACCATCCTCACTCTCCGTAGGCAGCACCATGCCCTTCCAACCCCTCCTCCCCCTCCCCAAGCTAGGTACCCTTTGGAAGCTGGTACAGGGTCGGGAGCAGGAGTCCCTCAAAGGAGAGTGGGTGCGGGCTCAGCTAGGGGCAGGAACTAAACTTGGGGCGTTCTCTAGCGAAGAAGCAGGGTCCGTAGCGGGAAGGGGAGTGCCCCCGGAAGGGTTAATGAAAGCACCTTGTTTATTATTGGAGATAATAAATTATTTTCAAGTGATTCTCGGTGGTAAATGAAAGAAGTCTGGGAGGGAACCGCGCCCCCGTGAAGATGGGAATTATGCAGTTAGATGAGTTTAATGACCTTTTCGACAGAGACAAAGCGGTAGAACTACAGTAGACAAATCCGAGGATCTGTCGCCCGGCTGGGGCTAGGCTCGTGTGTGGATTCATTTTCTTCATTTAAATGGTTTGCTCTCTTCATCATTTCCAGTTTCTCTCACTTGCCAGCTGTCTAACAGAAGCAGGCCCTCAACATCTGAAAAACAAATTTTTCATTTTCTTACACACACTCGATGGGTCTAAATCCATTCATACTTTACATTTTCCTCACTATTTCATTCCTCTTTGTCGGAGCACAGTGGCTGGGCCTTTGGGAGAAAGGGAGGGCCGGCGACCAGTACAGTCTTCCAGGGCTGCTTATAAATGGAAGAGGTGAGGGAAGGGAGTCTATTCTGCCTAAAATGGAGGTTCTGACTTTGCCAGGGAGGGAGGGGGAGAGGGGACAGGAAGCAAAGAAAGAAGAAAGTCTCTACACTTCTCATGAGGGCATCAACCAAAAGCTTGCTTTAAAATAAAAAAAAAAAAATGTTTTCCCCTCAACATTTTCCAGTAGGGACCAAAGGATGTTTTGTCTTTATCCGGCTCAGTTCTTTCGAAAAGAGTGGCTGGTTTCCTGGGGCAGCCACTGGAAAATGGGGCCCCTGAGAAAAGAGGGAAGGGCAGAGAGGCAGCAGAAGCCGGAAAACTGTAGACAAGACCTCCCATAAAAGGGTTGGGTGTTCTGAGGAAAGGAAACCACCTTCACTCTCTTCTAGGCAGAAGGAAAGGACAGAGGTGAAAAAGTGAGTCAACAAGTATTTATACTGTGTGACAGGTAGGATACTAAGCACTAAGTAGAAAGAAAGGATTACTTAGGGAAGGCAAAGGTGCCCTCCCAAGGGCACCAACTAGGTAACCCCAATTTCCTCTAAGTCCCAGGACAGAACACTCAAGAGGGGGAATTCCTAGTCTTGGGGGAGGAGTTCACTGCAAAATGCCTCCCCCCTCCCAGGTTGATTGTCACTTGGATATTTCCAAAACCTTTAGGCTCAGCATAGATGTGTTAGATGGGCTATCTGTACTCTTGCTGAAGGAGAGGAAAGGCCAGATTTTCCAAGAATAAAAATGCCAGTGGTACAGGGCAAGAATGAAAGGAGAGATTGTGGCAGGGGGGTGGGGAATGATGAATAGAAGAAATCAGCAGGCCCTAAATGTATGGGAGTGGGGGGATTGGGGGGCAGGGGCAGTTAGACAGATGGCTTTTGGCAGAGATTCTGCCAGAAGAGGGAGGGTGTGGACAGAAGGATAATGGGACAGGGGAAATGCTCAGGGACTAGGTCAAGATATTAGCCAAGAAATGGAGGAGAGTAAGTAAGCAATAATAGGGGAAATAGAAGGGAAGGGGTAGAATAAGCCTTTCAATAACACTTTGGGAGTGAACAAGAAGAGAAAATAAAACTATTGAAAGTCCTTTGTGACATCAGGAGACAGAGACACATGAGGTTCTGTTTCACCCTCTTAGCTCATCAAAACCAGAAGCCAGAACAGGATTTGCATGTCTTCTCTGATGCCCCAAAGGGGTTAGAGTGTCCCCATGAAGATGATGATCTAGCTAGATCTTAGATAACTCCCCCAGGGAAATAATCCTACTAAGATATCAAGACCTCAGTCTTGTTAGGATGGTCCATCTTGAGACACCAGATAAAGAAATGCTTCAGAGAAGAAAGGGTTCTAGCTCTGTTGGTGTTGTCCTAGCCCCGGCTAATTTGTTTTCTGCTGGGGGTGGGGATATTCTTATTTTGTCCCTACCAATGTCACCGAGGCTTTAACTGACTAATAATAATAGAAATAACAATAACTAAAAATTATAGAAACTTACTATGTGCCAGGCACATCCCATTCGATTGTCACAACAATCTTAGGAGGTGGGTGCAATTGTGGAACCCATTTTACAGATGAAGAAATTGAGATAAACAAATTAAGAGACTTGCCCAGGGTCACACAGCTAGCAAGTATCTGAGGCCAGATTTAAACTCAGGTCTTCCTAACTCCATACCCAGCATTCTATCCACTTTGTTATTTAGCTGCCCATCACAGCTCCTGAGACAGACCCTCTCAAAAGTAGAGAGGGGGAAAAACTTGACTTCTAGTCCTTCTCTGCTGCTAACTATATAATCTAGAACAAGTCCTTTACCCTCTCTGGATCTCAGCTTCCTCCTCTGTAAAATGAGGAATTTGGACAAGATAGATTCTGAAGTCTTCCAGTTCGATTAATTCTTTTGGCCTGGGCAAGGACTCCTCCTTTCTTGATCTTGGTTTACATGAGACAGAGGAACCTTCCTGCATTCTCTCCCAAAACTCTGCAGTATGAGCCGCATAAGAGATTGAATAAAGAAGAAAAGGCCAGCTGAGGGCCAATGAAATGTCTCTCCTGGGTCATGGGGGAGATGCTATGCATGACACCAGGATGGGACTGCAGGCCAGTCAAGGTGCCTCATAACACACCTTTCTGGGTGTTAGTTATATTTTGCTTAGTGGGAGTGTAGACTAGCTGTCTATCTATCTGTCTGTCTATCTACCTACATATTTATGTCTTTCATCTGTCTAACTATATTGCACACACACACATATACACACAACCCTTCAGAGACCATCGCAGTTCAAAGCATCTTAAAAATCATCTAAGCCAGAGGTTCTTAACCTTTTTTGCATCATGAAACCCTTTGGAAATCTGGTGAATCCTAAAGACCCCTTCTCAGAATTTTTTTGTCAATATTCATGCATGAAGGAAATGCTAAATTTTTGTTGCAGATTATTAAAAACAAAGGTGATGTTTTCCCCACCCAAGTTCACAGACCCCATAAATTCCAGGTTAAGAGACCCTGATCTAGTTTAGCCTCAAACCCTTTATATTACTCTATTTTATAGATGAGGAAACTGAAACCTAAACAGGGCAAGAGACTTATCCAAGGTCACACTGCCAATCTGTGGCAGATCAGATCCAGGACTTGAACCACGTCTTTTGACTCTCATTTCAAGACTCTCTCTCTCTCTCTCTCTCTCTCTCTCTCTCTCTCTCTCTCTCTCTCTCTCTCTCCCTCTCTCTCTCTCTCTCTCTCTCTCTCTCTCTCTCTCTCTCTCTCTCTCTCTCTCTCTCTCTCTCTCTCTCCCAGATTGTGTAATATACTTTCTATTTGTGCCAGTTTAAGAGAGCTAGTCATATACCACTTATTCCTTCATTCCACTATCATGTCTCTCCCTTGGCTTTGTATAGTATGTTCTTCCCTTCCTGAATTAGATGTCGAGATTCCTGGGCAACTGGTGTTGTTGGTAAACAAGCTTACAGACGCTCCTTTTCACCACTCCTCTCTTCCTCCCCTTCCCACCCCCATCCCCTTATCCCTAAGAGACTACCTGCGGACTCCAAGTGCTTCCAGGCATCACACATTCTAATTCAGCTTTTCACTTCTTTGTAAAAGGAATAGGGTCTGAGAGGACAAGTGCGGGGGCATCCTATTAGAATTACAGAAAAGGTTCATCAGCTGTTCTCAGACAAGATTCATGTCTCCACACAGGCTCATGAGTGAAAAGCAGCCTGGCATTGTGGGAAAGGAGCCTTGGCATCAGAGGACCTGGCTGGATCTCTTGGGTTTGATTCTGCCGTGTCTCAGCCTGAGTTTCCCCTTCTGTAAAATGAGCTGAATAATACTGATACCACCCACCTCTAGGGCAGACCTGAAGAAATGGCTTTGTAAACTAAGTACTCTGAAAATGGGAGTCGTTATTGTCATGTGACACATGCAGAAAGGACAGGCATCCATGGGCACTCAGAGAATCTTCAAAGGTAAAGAAAGAAAAAAAAAGGAAGGGAAAAAAGAAAGAAAGAATAGAAGGAAAAAGGGGGAAAGGAAAGTAACCCCCCCCCCTTCTTGAGGGAGGAGGGAGGGCGGCAAGTGTTATCTAAATTAGTTCAGTGGAATAGGTCCCGAATGCATGTGTTTTGTTTAGAGTGATGCACTCTTGGCTACAATACCACTACAATCACTGTGAATGATGAGGCCCAGGGCTCGAGTTACAGAGATTCATGATCTCCAGTTCCCTGAGAAGCCACAGAGCAAAATGCGGGGGTTGGCAAAGTACAGATTCCTAGGACTTGAGTGCCCTCTGCTGAAACATTCTTTGCCATCCCTCCGTTAGGCCAGGAGGAAGGTGATTGATACGTACTGAAGGAGACACACTTCAGCACTTGCTTTGGGGTGGCAATTACTGGCCAGGACTACGTTCTGCTCCACTCTTTGTCTCTGTTATACCTTGCTCCCTTCAGCTGTACTGCAAGCCTCCTTCCATTTCCCAAGTCCACCTGTTCTGGATGCCGAGGCAGCACACAGTTGCTTCCCAACGTGCATAGAAACATAGGTTTTTAGCTAGAAGTTGCCTCAAAGATCATCAGATTTGACCACCTCATTTTGCAGATGAGGAAACTGAGGCCCATGCAGATGAAGTGACATCCTTGAGAGCAGGGACTATCTTTTTCCTTTCTGTGTATCTCCAGCACTTAACACAATGCCTGGCACATAGTAGGCACTTAATAAATGTTTACTGACTGACTGACATGTCAAAGGTCACACAGGTAGTAAGTGGTCAGAAACAAAATGTGAACCTACTATATCACATGGTACATTTAGAGCACCCTTTCTTTTCTAGAGCTCTCATGAAAGTCACAGACCAAAGGCAGGGGAACACCTCTCTCCTAAACTATTTGCTATTTGCTGATGCAAAGAGAAGGTGTGGCATTTTCAACCATCCTTTTCAGCCTGTAGTTCATGCTTCACTATAAAAAAAAACAAAACAAAACAGCAGGGGACAAGCAAAGGAACAGGCTTTAGCAGGTGCTCATTGTGAAAGCCCTGTTCAGGGACTTACTTGGAAGCACCAGCACCTGCCACCGCAGTAAGAGCAGCATGGTGGCTCTGAGCCCCCACCCCTTCTACCAGTCTCTCAGTGCACCTACAACAGGCTACAAGAGCCTCGGTCACAGCAGCAATACAGAGGGCTCCCAGGAAAAGTGGCCTTGCCTTCAGTTCTTGTCAACAGTCAAGCAAGTTCATTCCCACCGAAGTCAATTTCTGTGTTTATTGTCAGCTTAACCCAGCACTGCAAGTTATTTCTCGGCAGTGAGGTAGACAGGGAGACAAGCCACCAGAGAGATGTTATTCTGCCGACGACATCTGCGTTTCAATAGTTCAGGCGCAGTCCTAGCTGCGGAGTAAATGGTACACTGTGCCTTGTTTGTATCTATACATAATGTAAGAGCCACGGATTCGGGCTGGAAATGTATCCAGCACCTCCCCTGGATGGGAGAAGAAAGGATATAGAACTAGGAGAGGCCACTCCATGTACAGGGTTGGCTTAGTGGAAAGAGAACTCTAGGCGGGCATTCAGAAGAACCTGGCAGTCAAGTCCTGCCACTGGCTGTGTGATCTTAGGCTATTTGCTTTGTTTCTCTGTGCCTCATTTTCCTTGTCTGAAAAAACAGAATCGACAATGTTTGCATTACCAACAACCTTAAAGGACTGTGGGGAAGGAAGTACTTTGAAAACATAAAAGGGCTCCTTAGGTGGGAATTATTATTCAGGCACCTGGGAACACTCAAACTCCCCCCCCCCCCAACATAAATGAGGTGTACCCAAGAGCTCAGCTAATCACCAATCATTTCATGTTTGAAGGGAATTCTATAGGGAAGACACTGCCTCATCCTCCCCTCTTTCCTTCACTCCCATAAGGTTGCATAAGGGAGTGCTTACCATCAATAAAGAGCATCCATCTACTAACTTTTGCCCACATCAGTAGAAAGCATTGTGGAACCCTGAATGGCAAAAGCTGGAATGGGCTTAGAGAAAGGCAAGGAAACGCACACTGGAATGAATCAGATCATACAGATTTCTTGGTTCTTCCAGTAAAAAGGTTGTAGGACCTGCATATCCTTATTAAACTGGGTCTACTTTGTTTTGTATATACCATTTCTTTCCCACCTCTTGCCTTTACTTAGATTGTCCCCATTCTTCAAATGTTCTCTGTCTTCACTTCTACATCCCAGAATTCCTAGCTTTCTTCAAAACACAGCTTCAGGGCTAACTTCTATAAGTAGTCTTCCCTGATTTTCTCCTAATCAAATTACTAATGCTCTCCCCTCCAAAAAATTTATAGTAGCTTTGCATATATGTTTGCTTACCTCTGTACAGGTTTTCTTCTAGTAGACTATAAGCTCCTTGAGGGTAGGCACTGTTTTGTTTGTGTCTCTGTACCCTCATTGCCAACCTACCCTGTGGTAGAGATTCAATAGATGTTTGTTTTTTTATTGTTTTATTGAACTGAATTGGATTTGGGAGTATCCTTTTGGACTCAGTTTCCTTTTTTGAAAAATGAAGGGACCTAAGATCCCAAGGAGTCTAACCTCCTATGATCCTAGCTTACCTAACCCTACCTCTATAGTTTACAGAAGGGGAAATTGAGGCCCAGAGAGGAAAAGACTTGGCCAAGGACACACAGAGGAGCAGTCCTGAAACCCGACTCTCCTAACTCTTAGTTGTCTTCTCTCCACTATGGTCTCCTACCCATGCTTTGAAGGGGACACCAAGACATCGTCCACTGAGAAGATGCCATTTATTTGGCAGAGGCAGAAGCAGAGATTAAAAACCAAATCTTAATTTATTAACAGTCAAAAAAGAGGGGAAAAAAGGTCCATCCCTTGTCCCTCCTTTTCTCTCCCTTTAGGCAAGAGCCTCAGGCTGAGGCTGGCATCTCCTTCTCTGGAAAGAGAGCTGTGAACACCCAATTGTGAGTGATGAGAAAACAAACAAACAAGTTTCTCTGGGTTTGCCAGACTTCCCTGCCCGAGGCCAGCTTAATTCAAGTTGCTGTAGAATTTTAAAGTGGGAAGTAATTAGGGCCAGCAGAAAAAAAAAGAAAAGAAAAGAGAAATGAACAGAGAGGGAGAGAGGAAGGAAAACATGGTTTTGTTTTGTGTTTTTTTTCTCCTTCTTAATTATGCCAGGATGCCATTTCCCGTGGATCCCATCCCATGTCTGCCCTCCGCCAAGATTCCGGCAGGTGGTGAGCTGGGTAAGCAGCAGAGGCACACCTGTGCCTCTCTGGCATACAGGTAAGCTGCTTGTTTCTGCCTTCGAGACAGGCAGGCAGGCAGCCAGGCTTGGAAAACATCACCTATGGCTCTCTGGAGGGGACAGAGGAGAGAGGGAGAGAGAGGAGGGAACATTTAGGTAGGGGTGGTGGGAGTCATGGCATCCTGTTAGAGGGGAGAGGGGCAAAACATTTGCACAGATAAAGAAGTGAACAAGCTAAACCCCATCTCTCCCACCTTGCCATCAGTGTAATGTCAAGGGAAAAACACAAGCTTCAGAATCCAAAGGCCTGGGTCTTAATCTTGGTTACTGTGTGATGTTGGGGAATTGATTCACTTCTGGGCTTCTGTTTTCTTCTCTAAAATAAAGAGGTTGGTCTAGCTGACCTTGCAGATTCCTTCCTTCTCTATCTCCTATGACCTGTGGGTGGTGGTGGTGGAGGGGAGGGTGGTGGTACATATTAGCCCCATGGTATAAGCTAAATGGGCATTCATGTCAGAAATCCCTCTGTCTGGTTCATCTTCCCTCTCATCTTGAAAGACCCTTCTGACATCAGTCTTTGCTCGCTTCTGTTATTTTTCTTAGACAGCACCTGGGCATTATAATTGGTACTACTCCATGCCCCACTACAAAGGCTTTCACCTCAAGCCTCCTTCCAGCCCATCAACCCAGAAATGACTTTACCTTTCCAGGGTGTGTACACACACACACACACACACACACACACACACACACACACACCTCTGCCCACAATTTGCCCCTACTTGAGCTGGCCAGAAAAGAGAAAGAAAAAAGTGAGAATTCTCACCCTTGTCCCCTCCCCCTCAACACCTTCCACCCAGTAGTTTAGTGGCAGCCCCCCAGGTCCCCTGTACCATCAGGCAGGCACAGCAAGCCAGTGTTAGGGAAGGGCCCCGGGAACTCACAAACCACCTGCCCAGCACAGATGCACTGCCCCCCATGGCAGGCAAGTGTGCACTGTGGGATCAGGGCTGGGGCTTTGGCAAACAGCCCGATAGGGGGTGGGGGAGCACATGAATGAACGAATGCTGTCGGCTGAAACTGTTATCTATAAAGCGGCAGGAGCAAGTCTGCTGTTGGATCAAGGGAGCAGCTTTTGCCAATCAGTTAGAATCAGTCTGTCTTTCCCCACTGTGTGTATGTGTGTGTGTGTGTGTGGTGTGTGTGTGTGTGTGTGTGTGTGTGTGTGTGTAACTGCACTGTGGACAGATGCATCAGCCCATCTATATACTTTCCCAACAGTCTCCTCCATGTGAATGTGAATTCATTTTCCTCTATCAACTCAGTCAGGAATTTCCTTTGCTCCTTTCTCTTCCCTTTAAGACATAGGCCTATTCTTTTCAATGAAAGTGGAAGCTGGTTTAGACCTACAGGGTTCATCATGTCAGGGAACGTCTAGTTGTCTTCACCACTAAAGGTACCTCTGATCTGAACCCAGTCATGAGGTCAGACTGGCTTCAGTCCTAGGGAAACTCAGTGACTAATAAGAGAGATCCTAGATTCCCCTTTTCTCACATTTTTGCTATTTAAAGCTCAATTCTAATGTCCTAGGGACCAATACTTTAAAGTATAAGATTAGGTTAATATCTGGAGTTTCCCCCGAAAAGGGGAACTTTAAAAGGTACCGAATATACAGGTATGGGACAGGTATTTATCTCCTACGCACAAAAGAAATGATAGACATAGAACACTCACAAAACACATTTGACAAAAATAAATTTAAAATGGATTTAAATTAGTGACAATTTATAACTATGATTAACATTTACTGGGAGGCTGATTCTTGAATCTCTTCAGAGCTCTTCAGAGAGTAGTTTGTAGGATTACTCATTAGGTACTTTTCATTTCACCTCGGCTCTACCCTTCCAAACAGTTTCCAGGATTTGTCTTCTGGTAAAATGTCTGGATTTGCGATAGTTTTCTTTTTAGCATCCATCTTCTCCAATGAAGAAGTTTCCTCTACCTCTGGTCATCTCCACTTACTAAACTCAGACTGCTCTCATAGAGTGTGACTTTGAAGCTAATGTTTGACCACCTACTCATGAAAGGAAATACAAAGCAGAAAAGCCAGTGAGAAAAAGGCCTAGAATTCAATCCATACTCCATGTGGGAGCAGCATCGAGGTAGGGAGAAAGATCACAGTTCCGTCCATTTACCCCAATCTGAGAAATCTAGAGAGAGAACATACTTCTTGCTACAAAAGTCACAGCAAGAGAATTCAAGCCAGAAGCTATCTCTCCCTTCAAAAGATCCATGAAGTTATTCACTCCTCCAGCTCAGCAGCCAATGTCGGTGTACATCACTTTGTCATTTCAAAGTATCCTTCAGCACCAACCCGCTAAATGGCAAGAAGCAGCCAGGGAGTTCATCATTTCCCATTCACCCAAATGTTAACTCACCATGTTCCTGGACTACCTGGAAGTTTCAAAGGGGATGGGACGAGTTTGGCAGTGGAGAGGAGTGAGCCAACCATATGATCCTTGGGATGGTCTCTTTAGTCCAAGTCATTCTTCATCACAAAAGCAATCAGAAACTCAAAGGGATGGGAAATTTCAAAGACCCCATTGCCCAAAGATGCAGGAAAATCAGAGAATCATAGTCTTGGAATTAGAAAGCTTTAGAGATATCTCTCACTTGATCTTCATGATAACCTTGCAGGTTATTATCCCCATTATACAGATGAGGAAATTGGGGCAGACAGCATTTAAGTTATGTGCTCAGGGTCACACAGCTAGTGTGGGACTGGAATTCATGTCTGTCCTGACCTCCATGTCCAGTGCTCTATCCTCTGTACCACCAACTTGCCATCATTCCTGAAAAGATGACCATTGCTTAAAAACCTCCAACAATGGGGGTGGGGCAATACCTACTACCTCTTGGAGTTGCCTGTTCCCTTTTTGGATAAAACTAATTAAGCGTTTCCCTACCTTTCCCTCCCAGCAACTTCCACCCACTGCTTCAGTTTCAGCTGTTTGGAGTCAGGAAGAACAAATCTACATTCTTTTCCATATGACCTTTGAAACACTTGCTGATGGTTAGCATCAGAAGCATCACATCAACCATCACTAAAAATTCTCAGTCTTCTCTTCTCTAGGCACAAAATCCCTGGTGCCTTTAACAACCCCCTAGAAATTCAGCCTCAGTCAAATCAGGGATTTTTTTTTAAAGCAATCGGGGTTAAGTAACTTGCTCAAGGTTACACGGCCAGTTATTTCTGGGTGTGGTGCTGAGTATCTGAGCCCAGATTTGATCCAGGTCATCCCAACACTGGAGCCGGTGCTCTTACTCGCTGAGCCACCTGGCCGCCCCTAAGCAATTGGGGTTAAGTAACTTGCTCAAGGTTACACGGCCAGGTGTTTCTGGGTGGGTGCTAAGTGTCTGAGCCCGGGATTCGATCTCCAGGTCTTCTCAACACTGGAGCCAGTGCTCTTACTCGCTGAGCCACCTGACCGCCCAAATCAGGGATTTTTCGCAAGATACTT
This sequence comes from Petaurus breviceps papuanus, assembly GCF_028583685.1. NCBI lineage: Eukaryota > Metazoa > Chordata > Mammalia > Diprotodontia > Petauridae > Petaurus > Petaurus breviceps. The sequence continues at coordinate 4,492,895 of NW_027187338.1, forward strand.
CTGTGAAATCTACTTCTATAGGTACTTCTCTCAGTGTCCTACCCTTATTGGTAGATAAGGAAAAAGCTTATGACTATAAGATCAATGATTTAGAGCAGGAAGTAACCTTGGAGGCCATTTCATCTAGCCCCTCTTTTTTCAGGAGAGGAAAATGATGTCCAGAAAGGGAAAGTGACTTGCCTAGGGTCATACAGCTAGTAAATATCTGAGGGTAGGATCTGAACTCAGATTTTTCTGGTTCCAATTTTAGTGCCCTGTCCACTATACCATACTGCCTTGTCTTCTTGGCAGCCCCATAGCTCCAGTAATATGGTTTAGTTGGAGGGTGGGGAGTGGGAGAAGGTTTGCCCCTGATTCAAAAGATTTGAGTTTGAAACATTCACTTCTGCTGATTATTGACTGAATGATTAAGCAAATCACTTAAAATCTGGGCCTTACTTTCCTCATCAGGAAAATGGGGAAAATAGTACTTCTCCCGCCTCACAGTATTGTTGTGATTATCAAGTGAGATAATGTGTATAAAATCTTTTATAAGAATAACTAGACAGGTGCAGTAGCACATGATGATGGTGGTTCCTGCTACGGGGAAGGCTGAGACTGGTGGATCCCTTGAGTCTGAGAGTTCTGAGTTTTAGAGAGGCTAAAGCCAGTTGGGTATCCACACTAAGTCTGGCACAGATAAGGTGAGCCCTGGTGAGTTCACAAGGAACTCTGCATTAGACTGAAGGTAAGTCATCTGAGGCCCCATGTCACCAAATATGGAGGAACTCATCACTAGAATCTTAATCACCAAGTGATGAATTATATCAGTCACAAGAACCATCTATTAAGGCTCATCTGTAAGCTAGGGGTATTTGGAAGTAGTATCAATTGTACTGACAAAAATCATGGATCCTTGAACTTGTCTAGATGCCATTCACCCCACCTTACCCCACCCAATTTGTATATGTATAGCTGATTTCTTGAACCCAAGGGTAAGATTTTCCATTTATCTCTATTAAATGTCATCTTTTTGGGTTTAGTCCAATATTTGAGCCTGTCAAAACCTTTTTGCATCTAGACTGTCAACCAGAAGTATTAGTTGTCTCTTCCAGGTTTATATTATCTGAAAATCCCATGAGAATTTCATTCATGCCTTTATCTAAGTAACTCATGGAAATTTTCAGTATCCCTGGGTGTCTCCACTAGGGAAACCTTCTGCCACATTAACACTGAACTAAAAATGACTTCTATGGGTGAGAATTCAAGGGTGGGGAACCTACAGTCTCAAGGCTATATATGGCCCTCTAGGTCCTCAAGTGTGGGCATTTGACTGAATCCAAACTTCATAGAAAAAAATCCTTTTATTAAAGATTGTTTTTTCTGTGAAGTTTGGATTCAGTCAAAGGATTGCACTTGAGGACCTAGAGAGCCACATGTAACCTTGAGGCCACAGGTTACCACCCCTAGCCTATGTTCAACCCTTTTCCACCTAATTACGCTGTATTCTAAGCACCTTTTCCCATCTTTTCCACAAGAATACCATGAGAAATTCTGTCAAGTATTTTACCTAAATCTAAGTAAACTATATGTATTACATTCATCTTGTCTACCAGTCTAGTAACCCTGTCATGAATCAATCAATCAATAAACAGTTGTTAAACAGGGTATACCACACACTGTGCCACGAACTAGGGATACAAAAAGAGGAAAAAGACAATATCTACCCTCAATTAGTTTCTAGTCTAACGGGGGAGACAATGTGAAAATATGCACAAAATAAGCTATATTCAGGATAAATAGGAAATAATTATCAGAGGGAAGTAACTAGAACTGAGGGGCTGGTAAAGGCTTGCTGTAAAAGATGGGCTTTTGATGGACAGAAATATGTGCATCCAGAGAAAGAACTAGAAAGAACTGAGTTTATATCCAGGTGGAAGAAAAATACCTGATCTTTTTCCTTCTCTTGTTTGGTTTTATGTCCTCTTTACCATTTTTCATTCCATCTGATACAATCCATCTTTATAACCTCACTAATGTGTAATGTGAAAGTATTTACAGATCCTATACTTGACTATATGCTGCCATGGCAGGGGAGGGGAAGGAGGGGGACAAAATGTGAAACTCAAGGAATTGTGGAATTGAATCCTGTAAACTAAAGGAAACAAACAAATTAATTTAAAAAAAGATGGGCTTTTAGCTGAGACTTAAAGGAAGCCAGGGATGTCAGTGGGTATGGATTGGATTGCTCATGAGAAAGCCAAGTTGCCTCTGTGATCACTACTACCTTTTAAAAGTAGCTTGCTTAAACATTTTTCCAGGAATCTATGTTTAAGCTCACTGGAATATGGTTTATCTATTCCAGGGGTGGGGAACCTTCAGCCTTGAGGTCACATGTGACCTAGGTCTTTGGGTGTGACTGAGTCCAAGTTTTACAGAACAAATCCTTTTATTAAGGGGATTTGTTCTGTGAAGCTTGGATTTGGTCAAAGGGCCACACTTGAGGACCTACGTGTGTCCTCAAGGCAGTAGGTTCCCCACCCCTGATTCCAACCCTTTCATGTTAACAAATGAGGTCATTGAGACCCAGAGACTGAAAATGACCTGTCCAAAATCACACAAATCTGATTCCAAATCCATGGTTCTTTCTACAATGTACAATACCAACTTATCCAATTTACTAAGGGTTTATTAAGTACACATTAGGTACAAGTTCCTCAGGTCTAGTCAGATTCCATCTGGAGCGTTGTATTTCAGTCTGACTGCTACATTGTAGAAAGAACAAAACAACCAATGACAGTACCTTAGGAATCCGATTCATTTTAACAAATATTATTCAGAGGTTACTTTATACAAAGCACTATACTTAGTGCTGAGAATAAAAAGATTAAAAAAATACACACTCAACCCCTGTCCTCAGGGAGCTTATATTGTACTCCTACATTGCCACCCACAGGCAGGTGAGCCAGCCTCGCTGAAGAAGTAAGGCATCCTAAGGGAGAGTCAGGAAGCAACATCTGCCAGGCTGGTCAAACCCCTGCCACCACCTTGAACCTCCATCTCCCCTCAGACCCTGATGGAGACAGTGCAGGACCTTGAGCCCAAGAGCCTTGGCTGTAGTAACGCTTTCAATCCAATGCTGTCATCCTGGGATGATGAGATCTCCACCTTCTGGAGATACAGCTTAACAATTGTTCCTGCTAGGGCTACAGCCACTGTTATTGGGAACTCAGAAAAGAAGGTTCTTGTCACCAGAATCCTCGATACTTTCCAATGATTTAATATCAGAAATTGATATGATGTTATCATTGAAAATGACATTAAAGAAGAGGCATTAAAATCTACTTTGCCACTTTATTCTAAAGACCATGTACTTGTGATTTCATCACTCTAGGGAGCTGTCATTATAGATTAGCAACTATTTTGGAATTTGTAGTCTTATTAATATTATCCTAACATTTGTACTTTAAGGTTTTTGAAGTGCTCTTAGATAATATTCATTCATTTGATCTTCACAATAACCCTGGGAAGTATATACTATTGTTATCCCCATTTTACAGATGTGGAAACTGAGGCACAGAGAAGTTAAGTGACTTATCCAGAGTCACACAACTTATAAAGGTTTAAGGAAGAATTTGAATTCAGATCTTCTTAATTCCAACTTGTGTACTCTATTCCATATAGTACCTAAGAAACCTCAAATGCTTTAGCTAGTTGCTTGTGGCTACTAAAATTTTAATTGAGCTATCCAAGGTCATATAGCCAGCATGTGTCAGAAGGTAGATATGCACCTAGGTCATACTGATTTTGATCATGATCTTAGGCTGCCTTCATAGCACAGTGTTGAGAATCTAGATGGTGATCATGCTACTATTCTCTGCCCTGGTCAAATCAGATCTTGAATAGTGTGTTCAGGTGGGCAAACCATGTTTTAGTGTAAACCTAAAAGGCTCAGTGCCTCTAAACTCTGAGTTTACAAGGACCAGGTGCAATTTGGAAAGCTTTTTTTCCCACCTAATAGTATTTTTTTCCAGTTTCATGTAGAGATAGTTTTCAACATTCACTTTTATGAGATTTTTGGGTTTCAATTTTTTTCTCACTCTCTCCCTCCCCTCCATCTTCCATTCCCTTTCTCCTCCCCAGGACAGCAAACAATCTGAATAAGCTATACATGTACAATCATATTAAACATATTTCCACATTAGTCATGTGAAAGAAGAATGAGAACAAAAGGGAAAAACCACAAGAAAGAAAAAACAACAAGAGAAAGAGAAACCAATATGCTTTTATTTGCATTCAGACTCCATAATTCTTTCTCTGGATGTGGATAGCATTTTCCATCATCAGTCTTTTGGCATTGTCTTAAATCATTGCATTGCTGAGAAGAGGTAAGTTTATCAGAGTTGGTCATTGAAGTGTTGCTGTTATTGTGCACAATATTCTCCTGGTTCTGCTCACTTCACTCAGCACCAGTTAATGCAAATCTTCCCAGGGTTTTCTGACATCTGCCTGTTCATCATTTCTTATAGCACTATAGTATTCAATTACATTCATATACTACAACTTGTTCAGCCATTGCCTAAATGATGGGCATCCCCTTGTTTTCCAATTCTTTGCCACCACAAAAAAAGAGCTGCTATAAATATTTTGTACCTGTGGGGCCTTTTCCCTTTTTTATGACCTCTTTGGAATATAGACTGAGAGTAGTGGTATTGCTGGATCAAAGGGTATGCACAGTTTCATAGCTCTTAGAGCATGTTTCCAAATTGCTTGGAGAGCTTCTTAAAAATCATTTCATTTGGGGGCAGCTAGGTGGCGCAGTGAATAGAGCACTGGTCCTGGAGTTAGGAAGATCTGAGTTCAAATCCGACCTCAGACATTTAACACAAAACTAGCAGTGTGACCTTGGGCAAGTCACTTGACCCTAATTGCCCTACCTTCCCCTCTCAAAAAAGAATTTAAAAAATCATTGCATATCTCACATAAGGTTTCCTCTGGGAATTTCAAAATATATCCCATGTCTAGGTCTCCACATATGTGTCTAAAAGGGAACAACTCCTCTGCAAGTACTGATAGTAACGATGTATATCAGGGACAAGATACATTTTTGTCCATTCCACCAAAAATGCAATAAAAGCCCCAAGTACTCCCAGTAGGTCATAAACAATTGAAGTTCTCTCTCTTTATCAAACTCTCATTTTCTCCCCCTATATACATAGTCCTTCAGAGTCATAGCATGACTATGTGATTTGACTCCTCTAGAAAGGAAAATAAACTTGAGGTTATAAGATTGGCAAGCATTTGATGTTCCCAGTGCATTCCACCTATAACACCAAGGACCAAAACAGGCCTTCAGCCTAATGACTTGGATATTAAATTGAGACTAAGGAAGTAACCTCTTTCTCATCAAAATAATTCGTGTTAGTAGCATAGAACAAAGGTTATGATTTTGCTCCTCCGTATTGTGGCTCAATCTCTTTCTGTTCCTCCGGCACCAACACCATGCATCCAATCCTCTTCTCTTGAAGAAGCTAGTATTATTCAGTTACTTTCCTTTCGCTCTAGAAGGCTGGATCCCAGAACTCTCCACTTGTACAATGGAAAACACCTCTTTTTCTTTGACTTCCCTCATTGATTATATATTACACACTGCTCACACTTACTACCCACCTCTACATTAAAAAAAGCACATCATCTCATCTGAGTCTTGCAACAACTCTATGAAGCAGGTCCTGCATATATTATTATTCCCATTTTACAGATGAAGAAACTGAAGCTCAGAGAGATGGACTTTCCTGTGATCATACAGCTTACGTCAGAGGCAAGATTGGAACCCAAGTCTTGCTGACTCTGTCAGTGCTCTTTCCATTATATTTATGATGCCAAATAGGAGAATGGAATTTAAACCTGAAAAAACTCCAAAGCCTGGGAAGAGAAGGGAGAAACAGCATTGCACAGTGGACAGAGTGCTGCCCTTAGAGTAGGAAGGAAGCAAGGGGAGGAGGAAAGGAAGGAAGGAGCATTTATCAAATACTTAATATAGGCTAAGCCACTAGGTACTGTGCTAAGTGATTGGGATTTAAATACAAAAGAAAATAAACAGTTCCTGCACTCAATGAATTTATGTTCTAATGGGGGTGTGGGGCAAACAACACGTGTAAAGAAGTGATGGCCAGGAAGGAGCACTTTGGACCAGAAAATTACAGGCATGGGGAGTGCGTCCATAAGAGAAGAGACTAACATGTCTCATCTAGGAACAATGGCAAAGTCAATAAGATCATGAATATCTAGATTCAAATCCTGTTGCTGACACTTACTAGGGCCATGAGTAAATTACTTCTCTTAGGCTCAATTTCCTCATCTGCAACATGAAGGAGTTAGAGTAGATAGCCTCTAAGGTCTCTCCAAGCCCTAAATCTATGTTTCTTTTCCCTAATTCCCCACCTCTCTATTCTATTTAATCTTAATTTTTTTTGTAGTTCCCACTAACAACATGGTTGAGTCCCAACCAATCAAATATCTCCTTCGATTATTTTGTCTATCCCACTTCTGTCTTCTTGTTAGAAAAACAATTTAGTCAGATTGTCCTGGCCTAAATTTCCACTCTAGGCAGGCACAGGAATGTCCTTTCTCTCCCATATTTGCCTGTTGACCAATGAGGATGACACTATTCCAAGCTGAAAAAGGAGCTTACACATCTCCAGGGATTCTTTACCTTTTTTGTGTCATAGACCCTTTAGCAGTCATTCTGGTGAAACTTATGGACCTCTTCTCAGAATTTTTTTTTTGCTTTTCAGAGGGGCAATTGGGGTTAAGTGACTTGCCCAAGGTCACATGGCAAGTTTTGTGTTGAGTGTCTGAGGCCGAATTTGAACTCAGGTCCTCCTGACTCCAGGGCCAGTGCTCTATTCACTGCACCACCTAGCCACCCCTCAGAATGTTTTTAAATGCAAAAAAATAAAATATATAAGATTAAAAAGGAAAACAATGATATTGAAATCCAATGGTCAAAAAAGAGTTTTAAATTATAGACCCCAGGTTAATAACTTCCAAACCTAAATCTCTCTTGTAGATGGAAAAAGAAGCCCAGAGAGGGGTAGAGATTTTCCCAAAATCACACAGCAGCCTAAGCCTAGAAGCCTGTGTTCTTCAACTTCTGCATCTCCACTTCCATATCTTTGCCTCACCACCTTGGCCTTTTACTTTGAAGCCCTCCCTTCCTCTGTCCATCATTTGAGGCTCTCAAAACTCATCAAGTCACAGCCTCTAGGTCTCCAGAGACAGGCACTCTCTCTGTCTTCTGCTCTTATTTCTCTTAGAGACTCATGGCTCATTCCTATCTGCACTTAGGCAGGAGGTTAATTCAAGTGCTTTCCAGCTTATCAAGCAATAAACAACTTGATGTTTCACTGGGCTGTTCATCATGTAATATTTATGGGCTAGAAGCAGAGTGGTTGGGGAAGGGGGTCGCACAAGGGGGTTTTATATTGAGTGCAGTTCCATTATGTGGTGGCATTACACACTCTTCCTTAATTACATCCTCCTTTAATTAGATGCTGGGGTAGAGGGGAGATGTAGCTAGGGGAGGGAGCCTAGAATGTAGGAGGACAAAAGTATGAGCAGAGAAGACAAGGAATTTACTTCTCTACAGCAAATGAGAGGGACTGGAATAAGTATCCTCAGGAGGTCTGGGTTCTAGTCATGATTCAACCACTAACTCATTGTATGACCTTGGGCAAGTCATAGGACCATAGATACAGAACTGGAAGAGAACTTTGAGGTCATTTAGAATAGTCCCCTCATTTTACAGATGAACAAACTAAGGATTCAATTAAGGTCACACAGGGAGTAAGAAAAAGAGTCTGGTTACCTTTATGTCTTTGGGACTCAAGTTTCTTCCCTGTAAAGTGAAAGAGTTGGAATAAATGATATCTAGGGTCCCTTCCAGCTCTGATAGTTAATTAAGTTCAACAAATTGTTGTTGACTACCTGCAGTGTTCATAGTACTGTGCTAGGTAGAGACTGGGTGAAATACGAAGTTTAGATAAGGGATAGGCATATTGACTCTAGTCCTCTAGACTTTCCTACCTACCTTTGTCCTCTCTATTTAAAAAACAGTTTTTTAAAATATATTTTATCTTTTCCAATTATAAGTTAAAAAAACAATTTTAACATTTTTTTTCAATTTTGAGCTCAAAATTCTCTTCCTCCCTCCCCTCCCCCACTCATTGAAAAGGCATCAATTTGATATAGATTATATATCTGTGGTGATGCAAAAACGTTTTCCATGCAAAAGAAAACACAAATGGAAAGAAAAAAAGGAAGGAGATTTTTTAAAAAGTACGCTTCAATCTTTCTTTGGAAGTCGATAGCATTTTTCATCATTCATCCTTTGGAAATAGCTTTGATCATTGTATTGGTAAGAATAGCTAAGTCATTCACAGTCAATCATCCTTACAATACTGCTGTTACCATGTACAATGTTCTCCTGATTTTGCTCACTTTTGCATCAGTTCATACAGTCTTCCCAGAAAGCGTCCTGCTTATCATTTCTTATAGCACAATAGTATTCCATTACAATCATATACCACAACTTGTTCAACCATCCCCCTATTGATGAGTATCCCCTCACTTTGCTACCACAAAAGAGCTGCTATAAATATTTTTGTGCATATGGATGCTTTTCCTTTTGTTTTGATCTATCTGGGGATACATAACTAGTAGTGGCACTACTAGGTGAAAGGGTATGCCAGTTTTATATATTTGGGGATAATTTCAAAACGTTCTCCAGAATAGTTGGATCAGTTCACAACAGTGCATTTGTGTCCCAGTTTTTCCACATCCTCTCCAACATTTGTCATTTTCCTTTTCTGTCATATTAGTCAATCTGATGCATGTGAGGAGGTACCTCAGAGTTATTCCAATTTGCATTTTTCTAATCAATAATGATTTAGAGCATTTTTTTCATATGACTATAGTTTTTATCTCTTCTGAAAGCTGACTGTTCATATCCTTTAACCATTTATCTTTTTTTTTTTTTTTCTTTTTGGAGGGCAATTGGGGAAGTGATTTGCCCAAAGTCACACGGCTAGTAATTGTATCAAGTGTCTGAGGCTGAATTTGAACTCAGGTTCTCCTGAATACAGGGCAAGTGCTCTATTCACTGCACCACCTAGCTGCCCCATAAGAAACCACTGTTTGTCATAACAACAGTTTTGTTTTTTTTTCTTGCTTTTTGGAGGGCATTTGAAGTTAGGTGACTTGCCCAATGACTTGCCCAAGGTCACATGGCTAGTTTTTTGTGTGTTAACTGTCTGAGATCAGATTTGAACTCAGGTCCTCCTGACTCCGGGGCCATTGCTCTATTCACTGCGCCACCTAGCCTCCCCCTTTAACCATTTATCAATTGGGGAATGACTCATATTTTTATAAATTTGACTCAATTCTCTTTATGTTTGAGAAATGAGGCCTTTATAAAGAAACTTGATGTAAAAAATTTCCCAGTTTTCTGCTTTCCTTTTAATCTTAGCTGCGTTGTTTTAATTTGTGCAAAACCCTTTTTAATTTAATGTAATCAAAATTATCTCTTTTATATCTAGTGATGCTTTCTATCTCGTTTTGTCAAAAATTCTTCTCTTATCCATACATCTGAAAGGTAAAATATCCCATGCTCCTCTAATTTGCTTATGCTATCACCTTTATGTTTAAGTCACATATCCATTTTGACCTTATCTGAGCATATAGTTTAAGATGCTTGGTCTATACTTAGTTCTGCCAAATTGCTATCTGGCTTTCCCAGAAGTTTTTTGATAAATAGTGAGTTCTTGTTTCAAAAACGTGGACCTTTGGGTTTATCATCAAATACTAGATTACTATGGTCATTTACTACTGTGTATTGTACACCTAATCTATTCCATTGATCCACCAATCTATTTCTTATCCAGTACCAGATTGCTTAATGATTACTGCTTTGTAATACAATTTGAGATCTGGTACTGCTAGACTACCTTCCTTCACATTTTTTCCCCATTAATTCCCTTGATATTCTTGGCCTTTTGTTATTCCAGATGAATGTCATTACTATTTTTTCTAGCTCTAAAAAATCTTTTTTTTTGGTAGCTTAGTATGACACTGAGTAAGTTAATTTAGGTAGAAATGTTATTTTATTATATTGGCTCAGTCTACCCCTGAGCAATGAATATTTTTCCATTTTTTAGATCTGACTTTATTTGTGTGAAAAGTGTTTTGTAATTGAATTCATATTGTTTTTGGGTTTGTCTTAGCAGGTAGACTCCCAAGTATTTTATATTGTCTACAATTATTTTAAATGGAATTTCTCTTTATCTCTTGCTGCTGGACTTTGTAATATATAAAAATTCTGATGATTTAGGTGGATTTATTTTCAATCCTGTAGCCTTCTGAAGTTTGATAATTCTTTCCAAGTATATCATCTTCAAAGTGTGATAGTTTTGTTTCCTCATTGCCTATTCTGATTCCTTCTTTATCTTCTCTTATTTCTACAGCTAGCATTTCTAGTACAATATTGAATAATAATCATGATAATGGACATCCTTGCTTCCTCCCTGATCTTATTGGGAAGGTTTCTAGCTTATCCCCATTACAGATAATGCTTGCTGATGATTTTAGATAAATATTACATATCATTTTAAGGAAATCTCTCTGTCCTCTGGTGGACTGTAGAGACAGAATGAGGTATATTTATATCTATCTATCTACATGTATACAGATAGATAGATATAAGGGAAATAAACATTTATTAATCCCCATTATGTGCCAGGCACTGTGCCAAGCACTTTATAGATATTATTTCATTTGACCCTCAAAAATACCCTGGGAGGTAGATGCTAGTATTATCGATATCTTACAGTCAAGGGAACTGAAACTAGCAAAGGTTAAGTGACTTGCCCAGAATCACACAGCTAGTAAGTCTCTGAGGCTAGACTTCAGCTCAGGTATTCTTGACTTCAGGCCCAATGTTCCATCCATTGTGCCACCTAGTTGCTTTCCATATATTGTCATACATGACTGATTATTAATTTGTTGGTGTTTTTTTTTATTACAAAGGATGGCTTTATTGGGGAAGAAGTCATCGGGAAATGACAGACATTTTTAAACTATATGCATATATGTATGTGTGTATATGTATGTTTGCATGTGTACATATGTATGTATGTTTGTGTGCCTATATTGTTGTTTTTTTGTAGTTGTTTCAGTCATGTTTGACTCTTCATGACCTTATTTGGGGTTTTCTTTGCAAAAATACTGGAGTGGTTTGCCATTTCCTTTTCAGCTAATTTTAGAGATGAGAAAACTGAAGCAAGCAGGACTTGCCTGGGATCACACATCTAGGAAATGGCTCAAGCTAGATTTGAACTCAGAAAGATTAGTCTTTCTGACTCCAGGTCCATCACTTTATCCACTGTGCCATCTAGCTGCCCTATATGCATGTGTGTATGTATATATATGTATGCATAATATGAGTTCACCGTCCCACCCCCCACCTTATGACAGTGAAGTCATGGTCTAAATATGCAGAATGAGATGTATTTTTAGAAGTAGTTAATATGGGAAATTTTTTGCTTGATTATTATGAATATTTGTCACAAGGGTTTTCTTTTTTTCTAGTGGAAGGAGGTGGGAGTGAAAAAAGAAATGCTTATTAATTGTACAACTATAATAAGTAACATTTACAGAGTGTTTTAATATTTGTGAGATCTACATATATGATTTCATTTGATCTTCATAACAATTGTGTAAGGTATGTGCTATTATTATTCCCATTTACGATAAGGAAAATTCAGCTCAGAGAGTAGTGACTTACCTAGGGTCACACAATAAGTATCAGAGGCAGAATTGGAGTCCAGGTCTTCCTGAATCTAAGCCCAATACTCACACCACTAAATCACACTCATAGAGCTTACAGTCTAGCAGGGAGAAAGTAAGAGGACAAGACAAAAATCTGGGCAGACATAACAAAAGAATGTACAATCACTGAATTAAAGAAGAAAAAAAGGACTGTGTAAAGGAGGTCATGAAGAGAAGACAGATCAGTGATTTCTTGGAGGAGTGGACATTTGAGTTTAACTCTAATTAAAGAATTGGGCAAGAATTGGATAGTTGGTGAAAGGAATGGAGGACATTCCAGACATAGGGACAGAGGCACCTAAATGAAATTGAACATTCCATATATTTGATGAATTTATACAATCAGATATAGAGCCAATATCCTCTGACTGTGTCTGTCAAATTTAAGGCTTGAGCAGCTAGAAAATTAACTAGCTAGAATTCCCCACTTCTTAAAGGCCAGCCAGTCTTCCATAGGAAGGGAATGACAAGAACCTCACTTATTGTACCTTATCTTCACTCTCCCACCTCCAAACCTTTGCCTAAGGGGTTTCATGTGAATGAGACCATCTCTCATCCATGGCCAGTCATCTCAAGCAAGTTTCTATCTTCTCTTATGACATAGTTCAAAAGACTGCCTCTTCCAAGAAGCCTCTCTAGATTTACTAAGCCCATTCTCTAACCCTCCAGCACAAGCTCTGATTCTCCCCTTTCCTTGATTTTTAATCTGTGCTCTTCAAGTTTGAGTTCTCCATTCATACACCAGACCTCCATGCCTTCTAATACTTTAGGAGTCTTGCCCACATGGTTCCATAAATCTTCCATAGAAGATTTCCATTCAAAAGTATTAGTGGCCATCTAAACTTCCACTTCAACTAAAGTCCTAGAGGTCTTTCATTCGCTCCTTTAATATTCTGTAGATACAGGTGGAACACTCCAGCTATTCATCTTATAGCTCACAGAATCATGGATTTTGAGCTGGAAAGGACCTCAAAAGTTAACTAGTGTAATTTAGCCATTTTACAGAAGAAGAAATGGAGACCAAGGAATAATAAATAACTTGCACAAGGAAACACAGCTAGTTAGCATCAGAGACAGGATTTGAATCCTAGTCCTCTGATACAAGAACGACTGTTCTTTATATCATACTATTCGGCTTCCCAGGTTTATAATCTCTGCCTCTCATTTCTTGAGCAATCAATTTCCTCCTCCAATCATCCATGTCCTTGCAAGGACCTTACATTTTGCTTCTTGTGCACAAAAAAAAAAATCAGTAAGATGCTGTATCTTGATTTTACCAACCATTTATTATTAGGATTGAATTAAATTGGACTGAATTGCTTTTAGGTCTCCTGCAACTGTGATTCTCCCACAAAATTGGGATTCCATGATTTCTGATTGTAGAACAACTCCAGGACCACACTGATGTTGAAAAAAGAGATGACTGATCAAAGGAAAAGGACCTATATATATATTAGTTATTTGTGTATATACTATTTATAGCATGTATGTTACATATACATATATGCATATATATAATATTTATAGCAGTTCTTTTTGTAATAGCAAATGATTGGAAATTGGGGAGACACCCACCAATTGGGGAATGACTGAACAAGTTGTGGCATATGATTGTGATGGAATACTATCATGCTATAAAAAACGATAAGCAGAATGGGTTCAAAAAACCTGGGAAGACTTACATTCACTGATGCAAAGTGAAATGAAGAGAACCAGGAAATCATTATGCATAGTAACAGCAATGTTGTAATGATAATCAACCATGAAAGACTCGACTACTTTGAATACAATGATACAAGACAATTTCATGATGAAAAAGTGCCATCCACCTCTAGAGAGAAAACTGATGAACTCTGACAACAAATTGAAGTATAATTTTCTCACTTCATTTTTCTTGCTATTTTTTTGGACTATGGCTAATATGAAAATGTGTTTTGCATGATTTCACATGTATAATTGAAATATTGCCTGGCTTCACAATGATTGGGAGAGGGAAGGGAGACAGAGAATTTGAAACTCAAGATTAAAAAAAAAAAGAATGTTAAAAATTAATTAATTAATTTAAAAAGTTTTATTTAAACTAAGGAAAAAAAGGATGAGTGTTTGAGATAATTACCATCTTAGGAAAATACTACAATTTTTACAATGTCCCTGTTTTTTCTTATCCTATTCAATTCTCAGCCCAGCTCATCATTGTATTTATTTTGTTTAAGTATTCATCAGCATATTGTTTATTTATATGTGTCTATGTTGTCTCCCCAAATAAAATTTTAACTTCTTGAGAAAAGGAACTGTTTTATTTTTGTCTTTCTATGTCCAGAATCTATAGCAGTGCCTGTCTTATAGAAGGAACTCTAACTGTTTGTTGAGTGATTGATTGTTCATTGGTAGTGCTTATCCAAGATAGCTGTGCTAATGAGCCAGGTGAAGGGAGGAGGTTACCCATGTAACTGTATGTCAAAAACTAGTCAATGGGCATTTTTTCATATACTACATTTTTCCTGTGAGAACAGCTCATCTGATCTCTCTTGAGTGATCATGAATCTCACCAAGGAGACCCAATAATATTCCAGAGCTCAATCAGCAATGCAATAGATAAACTAATGAACCAGATGAGAGGCTGGACCATCTAACTATATGTCACAATCTAGTCAATGGGTATTTTTCATCCACTTGGGTTTTTTTCCTTTGTGGATGGCTCATCTGATCTCTCTCAGGTGACTATGAATCTCAGTAAAGAGACCCAGTAGCATTCTAGGGATTAGTACAGTGTCATCAGGACATCTGCAACCAGGAGAATATGAAGATCCTCATCATTTGTACAGAATTTATTTTCAGGACTTTACTCCAATATACTTAACATAATTTTTTCAGTGATATGTGCACTCTTATGTGTATATCTCATCTGTCCTCTTAGAAAGTAAAAGTCCTTGGTGGCACAAGCCACACTACTATTTATGTAATAAGAACTCCTACTATCATAGACTATTTAGAGCTGGTTCTTAAGTCTTCTAATCCAACCCTTTCATTTTACACATATAAGGTTCAGAGAAGGCAAGTGATAGAACCAAGGTCATACTGTCAGTGTCAGAGCTAGGATGAGAGCCCAGGTCTATTATCTCCCAGTCCAATGTTCTTTCCACAAAGTACACTAATTATATCCAACTTCTCTATGCAACATCTCATTATCCCTGCTGCTTGGAATTCCAAGCCAAGCTTTGGTCTTCTAAAGGTTGAGGGAAAGAGACTGCCTCCCAAAGGCTAGATTGGTATCCACCAGATGTCCAAGTGACCAAGCCTCTGGTTTCTATGGATTCACTTTAAGCTTCTTCAGGCTACTACAGGGCTCCTCCAAGACCCTGCAAGCAACTGCACAACAGGACCAGCCTTCCCCTCCCCTCGCTCCCATTTCCCATGCCAAGTCTTTTCCTCTCATCCCCAGTGCCCGTGGGGGGAAGCACACTCCACACCCAGCCCATCTGCTTCCCTTCCCAGCGACTCCGGAGAGGCTCCAATTCCACATACCAGATGGGAAATGGCATGAACATTTCGAATGGTGATTAGTGGTTTTGTTTTTCCCCCAACTGTGCAAGCTAATGGGGCTTTCTGCAAGGGAAGCTGGAGAGACTCACTCCCCTAACCTCCCCCCAAACTGCTTGTAAATCTTCCACAGGGAGGATTCTAACTCAGTTCCTGGCTATTCTGGCCAGGCTTGTCACCTGGTCCCAGCCAGAGCCAGCCTCTGCATCCGAGGCTGCAGGCCAGGGGGTTCTGAGTGCCAGGCCTTTTGTCTGTGATTTCACGGACAAATTCATCAAGAGAGAGGATCAAACAGCTGTGGGGCTCTGGTCCACAATGCAGATATAGCATCTGGACCGATGTCCAGGATAGGAGCTGGGCAAATCACAATTCACATGCTGCAGTCTCTCCATAGAACCTAGCAGGGAGAAAAGGGCGAGTAAATAAGGAGTATGTGCTAATGTTGAGATAGAAAGGCTGGAAGATGGGCAGTATTGTTATTGCTTCTGTTATTGTGTGGCAGGTGGCAGGGAGGGAGGTCCAGAATTGTGACTTCATGGATGAGAGGAAATCCAGTGTGGAAGCTACCATCACCAATGTAGATCGGCTACTTCTGTAACTATTGTATTAGTGTGTTGCCTGGGGCACTGAGTTAAGTGACTTTCCTGGGTATACACAGCCAATATGTGTCAGGGACAAAATTTGAACTTTAAGACTTTAAGAGGTCAGCCCTCAGTACTCTATGTCCTGTGTCCCCAGGTGACTTCAAAATTCTAAGTTAAAGATAAGTTGCTGAATTATATCAATGGTGGTGTTGGGAGGCATACACATTGCAAGTTCCCCACACCAATGAAATCGTAGGTCTGGACCCTCCCCAAAGTCTATTTGTTTTTATCAATCAATCAATCTATCTATCTTTCTATCAATCAATCAATCTATCTATATATCTATCCATAGATCTACTGATCAATCTATTGATCTACCGACCAAGCTACCTACCTACCGACCGATCTACTTACCTACCTACTAATCTACCTACCTACCTACCTATCTATCTATCTATCTATCTATCTATCTATCTATCTATCTATCTATCTATGTCTGTCTGTCCGTCCGTCCGTCCGTCTGTCTGTCTACCTACCTACCTACCTATCTATCTATCTGTATTATTAGCACACACTGCTTTCCCCCCCATTAGGCGCCATGAAATTGTTACTGTATCTGAATTGTAGTGTGCATTGTTCCTGTCCCAGAACATTGGTCCAGATGGGGCATACAAGGATAGCCATATGTAGATAAGTATCATCTCTCTCTGTCAGAATATAAGCGCCTTGAGGGCACGACCTGTTTTCCCCTTATATATTTGTGTCGCCAATGATTAGCATAGCATTTGGCAAATAATAAATGCTTAATAAAAGCCCTTTTATCAATGAATATTTCATTTTCTCTCTCTTTGTGTATATATAAACACATACATTCACACCTAACAACACCTTCTTGGAACCTAGTGGGAGACAGTGAGAAGGCCATGTGGGGAAATCTTCAGATAAAATGCCTTTAATTTGGTCTTGTTGCTGTAGAGGAAAATGGAATTAAGTAAATTGAGTGTGTAAATATGCTCAACCCTCCTTCACACCCAGTCCACAAATCAAAAAAATATGCTTATATTGATGTTCACCTAGCATGCACTCATTTATATGCACACACACGTACATGGGTATACACACATGTACATCACACACATGCACACACATGGGTATACACACATGCACATAGATGCACATGCACACAAACACACATGTGCGAGCGCACGCACACACACACACACACACACCACTCTTTCCTAAGAGACTGCAGTAATGAAATAAAACTTAAGGACCAGTTTCATTAGAGGACACGCTGGAAACAAAAATGGGAAATAAATCCAGGAATAGCTTCATTCTCTCCTTCTTCTGTGTCTTTCTGCCTCATCTTCCCCCTCCTCATGCTCTTTCCTCATGTCATCTTCTCCTTCATCCTTTCAGCTTTACTGGGGAGAAGAGGAGGATCAGAGAAAGGAAAAGACTGATGCTCCATGGTTAGGACAATAATAGTGGATGTTAGAGAGGGAGCAGACAACTCTTCCTCTTCCTCGCTTCTATTGTCTTCTCCCTGCAGAGAAGAATATTCATTGAATTGCAAAGGACAAAGCAAACATGGCTGCTGGGGAGGTGAAATCCCAGATTATCAAGGAGATAGTCCAAGCCCTTTAACTACCCTTGAGGAGTTCAAATCACCAGGTTCAGGCAAACTACAGCTCAGAAGCTGTCGATTTCAATGCTCTTTGGAAAATCCTGTAGAATGCTCAAATTTTCCCCTGATTTTTAAAAAAGTAGAAGTGGAATCTAGAGGGCTTGACTTCAATTCCTGGAAAAGTTCTAGTACACACTAGCAAAAGAATGGTTAGTTAATTGGTTGGTTGGTAGGCTGTTGTCTTTCATTCTCCTAGAGGAGTGAAATGACATCCCTATGTTGGGGTCAAGGTACAGTGTGTCCGACTGTGGCTGATCAGACCAATATGAGCTTGAAAGGCTCTATCTCGGGCCAGGTACAAATAGTCCATATGAACATCTGGAATGGAGATGTCTCTAAATTTGCACATTTCATGTTTCCTTGAAGCTACTGATATTCTGCTTTGTTCATAGAACATAGTGCTTTCTTTGATTCAGGCATGCCATACTGGGTAGCTGATTAGTAAACATCTAGAAAAGGAAACCATCATTGAAAAGACCCAGCAAGTCTTCATCAATAATAGGACATGACAGATCAAACTCATATCCTTGTTTTACTATATTGCTAGATAAAGGGAGGGCAGCTAAGTGGCACAGTAGAGAGTGCTGGGACTGGAGTCAGGAAGACTCATCTTTCTTAGTTCAAATCTGGCCTCAGACACTTACTAACTGATTAACCCTGGGCAAGTCATTTAACCCCATTTGCCTCAATTTCCTTACCTGTAAAATGAATTGGAAAAGGAAATGGTAAGTGATGCCAGTATCTTTGCCAAGAAAACCCCCAAAAGGGATCATGAGGAGGTGGACATGACTTAAAAATGGGTGAATAGTTTAATTAGATTTTAGTAAAGTATTTGACTATGTTTCTCATGTTATTCTTGTAGAAAAGACAGAGCTAATTAAATGTCCAGATCCAAAGAGTGGCTTGATGTCAACTTGAAAGTATATTTCTTGTGTGTGTGTGTTTGTCCTTCATTTTCTTTTTTTTTCCATTTTTCAAATGCTTTATTAACTTCTGATTTACATCATTCATTGCCTCCAGATTTTTCAGTTACAAATTTTCTCCCCATTTTTTCCCTACCAAAAAATAGTCCCAAAATAGCAGTCCCACAGGATATCCCCTCCTCCATTCTGCTCTCTCCCATACTTTCTCCCATACCCCTTTCGACTTTTCCAGTAGGGCGTGGTGGATCTCCATGCACCAGTGCCTGTATATCTTATTTCCCAATTACATGTAAAATAGTATTAATAATAGTATATATAGATTTAAACATTTGATTTTAAAACTTTGAATTCCAGATCCGTTCCCTTTCTCCCTTGTCATCCACCCTTACTGGGAAGATAAGCAGTTCAGTATAGGTTGTACATGTGTAGCTAATGCAAAACAATAACATAGTAGATATATTGTAAAAGAATGACTATATTTCCCTCCCTCCCATCCCATCTCCCACTTGTTCTATTCTCTACTTTGATCCTGCCCCTTTTCAAAAGTGGATGCTTCCAACTTCCCACCCCCCCAGTGTGCCCTCACTTCCATCATCCCCCCTCTTATCCCCTTCCCCCCTACTCTCCTGTAGGGTGAAATACCCTATTTAGTGTGTATTTCATTCCCTCCCCAAGCCAAATTCAATTAGAATAAGGTTGACCCATTCCCTTTTGCCTTCCTATCCTTCCCCTCCATTGTAACCATTTTCCCTTGCCTCTTCTTTATGAGATAGTTTACCCCCATTCTGTCTCTCCCCATCTCCTCTCATTATATTCCTCTCTTGACTCTTAATTTCACCTTTTAAGTATCATCCCTTCCTGTTAAATTGGTCCTGTGCCCTCTATCTATGTATACCTGTAAACATATATACACACATTCACATATGTATTCACATGCCCATATACCCTCATATATAGACATATATATATATATATATATATATTCCCTTCAACTATTTTCATACTGATTAAAGTTTCATCAGTTACAATTATTGTTTTTCCATATAGGAATGTTAATAGTTCAACTTCTATAAGTTCCTTATGATTTCTTTTCCCTGTTTACCTTCTCATGCTTCTCTTGCTTCTTGTATCTGAATGTGAAATTTTCTATTCAACTCTGGTTTTTTCATCAAGGATGCTTGAAAGTCCTCTATTCCACTGAATGACCATATTTCCCCTGAAACATGATACTCAGTTTTGATGGGTAGGTGATTCTTGGTTTAATCTCAGCTCCTTTGACCTCCAGAATATCATATGCCGAGCCCTTCGATCCCTCACTGTAGAAGCTGCCAGATCCTGGGTTATCCTGATTGTGTTTCCACAATATACAAATTGTTTCTTCCTGGCTGCTTGTAATATTCTCTCCTTAATCTGGGAATTCTGGAACCTGGCTATAATATTCCTAGGAGTTTTCTTTTGGGGATCTTTTCCAGGATGTGATCAGTGGATTCTTTCAACCTCTATTTTGTCCTCTGGTTCTAAAACATCAGGGCAGTTTTCTTTGAGAACTTCCTGGAGGATGATTTCTAGGTTCTTACTTTCATCATGGCTTTCAGGTGGTCCAATAATTTTTAAATTATCTCTCCTGGATCTATTTTCCAGATCAGTGGTTTTTCCCACGAGATATTTCACATTGCCTTCTATTCTTTCATTTGTTTGGATCTGTTTAACAGCATCTTGATTTCTCATAAAGTCATTAGCTTCCATTTGCTCCAATCTAATTCTGAAACAATGATTTTCCTCAGTGAGCTTTTGAGATTCTTTTTCCATCTGTCAAATTCAGCTTTTTAAGGCATTCTTCTCCTCATTGCCTTTTGGAGCCTCTTTTGCCATTTGAGTTAGTCTATTTTTTAAGGTAGGATTTTCCTCAGTCAGGCTGTTGACTCTCATTTCATAATTTTCTTGCATTGTTTTCATTTCTCTTCCCAATTTTCCTTCACTTCTCTTATCTGCTTCTTAAGGTCCTCTATGGCCTGTAACCAGCTCGTATTTTCCTTTGAAGCTTTTGGTGCAGGAGTTCTGACTTCACTGTCTTCCTCCTGTTCCATGCTTTGCTCCTTTTTTGTCCCCAAAATAGGAGTGTAATGTTAGAATCTTCTGTCTGCTTTGTTTCCTTTGCCTGGTCATGTTGCCCCTCAGTCACTTGACCCGTGGGCTTTTTGCCACAGTAGGACTCTGCCACCAGACAGGGGAACTTTAGTCCCAAATGCTGGGGTTTTCTCAGCTGTGGGAGGTATTAGATGGGTGCCCTCTCTGAGGCCTCCACATGCTCTGGCAATCTGGACACATGCCCCAGGATCTCCACCCTAGACTGCAATCCAGATCCAAGCAGGTTAAAGCATGAGCGATTACCCCTCAGACTGGTGCTTGGTCCCCCTACACTCTGCAGGCCAGGAGCTAAAGCTGCCACTTGACACTGGCTGGCTGTGCTGGAGTCTCAGTGGTTTCTCGCCCTGGGGGCAAAAGCCTTCGTACTCCCACTTCCAGGGTCCCAAAGTTCAGACTGCACTGACCTCTCACTTTGTCCTTTGCATCTAAGTGTTGATAATTCTGGAAATGGCCACAGCTGCTGCTGATCTGTAGTCCCTCCTGCAGGCCTGCCCTGGGGCTAAAACCTCCAGCTGACACAGGCCTGGGCTCAGCTCCCAGAGGCAGGCTGTCAGATTCCTGCTGGCCTGCTGGGCTGTCCTCAGCAGGAGGTTAGCTTCTCTGTGTCATTTTGTGGGTTCTGCAGCTACAAAGTTTGTTCAGAGTTCCCTTTTTACATTGACTGGGGAAGGTGGAAGCTGGAGCCACTCGGAGGTAATGCTTCTACTCCGCCTGAAAGTAAATTTCTACCAGAAGTATGCAGGAATCTGTACTATTGAACATTTCTATCACTGACTATATAAGGTATAAGGGTACAGATGGCAGGTTTACCCGATCTGCAAATGAAACAAAGCTGGGAGCGGTAGCTAACATATTAATTTTAGAGTTCAGAACCCAGAAAGACAGGCTTGTGGCCAACTTGTCTGAAAGATCTTGACAGGCTAAAATATCGGATTAATCCTAAAAGGATGAAAATTAATAGAGATAAATGTAAAGTCTTAACACTGGGGTTCAATAAATCAACTTCACAATTAGAAGATGCCCAGCATGGCTAGACATTAGTTCATCTGAAAAATAGTATTTGATAAATACTATGCTATTATCAAAACAGATCTGGAGGAGTGTGTTCACTTCTGTCAGCCACATTTTAGGTATCTAAAAGTCTAGTAACCCTCTCAAAAGGAAAAAGGAAGCAAATCCAGCATAATCTGTTCTTTGTAGAGCTATATTTGACTCTGTGATCACTGCTTCCTTTTCTAGATTCTCACTAACCATCCCTTTAAATAAGCTATTGAACATTTTTTGCAGGAATTAGAAAGTTAAGCAATATCCAGGAGACAATGACAAGGATGGTTAAGGGCTTGTAGGTCATTTCATAAGAATTTTTAAAGATATCCTATCATATGAAGATTGATTAAAGCCATGAGGGATGTTTTGCCTGGAGGAGACTTAGATGGGACATAATAGCTTTCTTCAAGCATTTGAGAGTCTTTCCTGTATAGGAGGATCAAGTTTATTCTGCTTAGCCCTAGAGGGAAGAAACAGGAAAAATAGTTGGAACTTACAGGGAGGTAAGATTTCTACTCCATATGAAGAAAATTTTCCTAAAAATGAGAGTTCTCCAAATTGGGATGTGCTCACTGTTCTCATGGAGGACTGGATAGTCACTCATCAGGAATACTGTAGGAAGAGGTTAACATTCAAGTTAAGCTGAAGTCTCTCTGAAGTCCCTGCAAGCTCCTGTGATTCATTTTTTATTTTCTTCTATTTTTTATCTTCCTCCAAAGAAGGCAAAGGGGTTCAGCATAAAAACAACAGAAATGAAGCCAAGAAATGAAGTCTTAGAATTGTCACTTCTCACCTCCAGGTCCTAGTTTCCTCATCTATAATTATACCTCCAACTTCTAGGGTACAGTTTTTTTTACAAAGTTACAAAGGCCTAGAAGGAAATTACTAGTCTCTTTAAGATCAAACATCTTCTTTCCTTACCCATTCTTTTTCTCTCCAAAGGTGGATTCATGAGAATTCTCTGGAAGTCACTGGTAGCCTCAATTTCCCCTGTGAAGGCTTGTCCCTCACAGTCAGGGAGCCAACTGTCCAGAAGACAACTATGGATTTTAAATAAATAAACAAAGGAGGCCCAATTCCTGCTCAAACAAAAAAAAAATCCTGCAGCTGAGTGTGTGATGTTGGACAAGTCACAACTCATTCTTAGTTTTCTCAACCACCTTACCAGCTCATCTCTACCATGTTCTTTGACTACAAATGTTTTGCATTCATCCCTTGATTCTCAAAAAACCCTGGGAAGAAGTTGAGGTGGAGAGTATTGTCTCTGCTTGGGGATTGAACTAAGGTTCCTTTCCATCTCTGACAACTTTTCTCCTCTTCTTCTTCCTATTTCTTTTCCTCCTCCTCTTCCACTTCTGCCTTTCCTTCCTTTTTTACTATCTTTTCTCCTCCTCTCCCTATTTCTTCATTTCCTCATCTTTCTCTTCCTATTCCTTCTTTCCCCTTCTTTTTATCACCATCTTCTAATTCTTTCCCTGTCCCTCTTCTTCCTATTCTTATATTTCTTTCCTCATCTTTCTATTAATCCTTTATTTTCCTCCTCTTTCTATTCTGTCTTCCTCTCCTTTTCTTCTTCCATTCTTCCCCTCTTCCTATTCATCCTTTCCCTCCTTTTCCTTCTCTTCTTATTCATTCTTTCTACACCACCTTCCCTTCCTCTTTTGTCCTCCTCTTCCTATTCTTTTCCCCATTTTCCCTCTTCTTCCTATTCGTCCTTTTCGCTTATCCTCCTTTTTTATTCTTCTTTCCTCCTCTTCATATTCCTATTCTTTTTTGTCCTCCTCCTTGTCTTCATACTTTCTCCCCATCTTCTTATTCCTCCTTTCCCTACCTCCTGCTTTCTATTCCTCCTTTTCCTTCATCTTTATCCCCTTCATATTCCTCCTTTCCTCCTCTAATATTCCTATTCTTTGTCTTCCCCTCATTTACCTATTCTTTCTTCTCCTCTTCTTCTTCCCTCATCTTCCTGTCCTTATTTTTGCCCTCCTTCTTTCTCCCTGAATTCAATTCAGCAAAAGTAACTCTTTGATGAGCAATCCTTGCTTCACTCCCAATGCCGTGGGGACTCAGACCACGCTAAGGCCCTTCCTTGCTCAAAACAAATGTTGAAAGAGATGACTCTTTTGGTAAAGAGAAGAAACAAAGCAGAGCACACACATTCCTGATTGATTGGCCCATTTGATGGAGTGAGGATAAGAGAATAGAGGCCTAAACAATTTCTTTCCCAATAACTGCACGATCATTTAGAACTGTCCTATGTGGAGGTGAAAGGGGCATAGGGATCATTTTCCCTTAAAGCCTCTTACAAAGATTTAGAGTCAATAGCCTTAGTAGTACTAGTTGGGGTGGGGCGGGTGAGAATTCCCATTTTAAAAAGTCAATGATCTTCAGATCAATGCATTGGCTTTGTACCTTTTTAGGGGAGCCTCTTCTGATAATATACCATTAGTGCTGGAAATGAGGACGCCATGACTGGACCCAGGTCTTCTGACTCCCAATCTCATACGGTCTCTGTCTCATGATGGCTCATAATGATGTAGTTCAGCTAAATTTCATGTTTCTAGAATGTATCCAAGGAATAATACTTGTGGTACAATTCCAGCCCCAGAAAAAGTGAAAAGTCGAACAAGAAACCATACAAGTATCTGTCTCCTTCATCTCTAAGTAGGGCTGGTCCTAATAGAAGTTGTCACTATTGTGAAAATGATTGCCTGCTCCCTTGTAGACCTCTCCTGGACAGACTCCCTGCCAATCACTTCTCAGGGCTGCTCAGATGGTGATGCCTACTAAAAATAGCCCACCTTGAGCTCTTGTTGACACCATCTCTGGCTTTCCCTATCCTGCTCCTCAGCTGATGGTGCTCCCACATCTGAAACCTATTTGAATCACGCACACTCCAGCAGAAATGTCACTTATCCCTGAGTGAGGCAACCTGGACTCCATTCAACAGGCATTGTAGTGACAGCCAATCGATGGGTTGAGGGCTCATCTGCTTTCTGTGTTTAGAGGAGGAATGGATGAAGATCAGGAGGGGTGGCCAGTGGCCCATTTTACCCTGACTCATCAATCTCCTGTCAAGAATTAAGGCTTCTAGGGGCGGCCAGGTGGCTCAGCGAGTAAGAGCACCAGTTCCAGTGTTGAGATGACCTGGGGATCAAATCTGGGCTCAGATACTTAGCACCACACCCAGAAATAACTGGCCATGTAACCTTGAGCAAGTTACTTAACCCCAATTGCTTTAAAAAAAAAAAGAATTAAGGCTTCCTGGGCAGCAGTAAATCCCATTCTCCTCTCACCCCACCTCCCATCAGAGCATGGGATATGACCAGGGCTTTCCAGGCCTACTGATCCCCCCTTTTTCAGGACAGGGCACAAAGAATGACCTTTCCCTTACTATCAGTGGAAATTCTGAATGCTATTACTACATTTATGAGACTATAAAATGATAGAGAGAAACATTGTGAAGTAATGACTAGAGAGCCAGCCTTGGAGTCAGGAAAGCCTGAGTTCAAATCCAAGGGCAGCTAGGTAGTACAGTGATTCAAGTGGCAACCCTGGAATAAGGAAGATATGAGTTCAAATCCAGCCTGACACTTACTAGCTGTGTGACCTTGGACAAGTCATTTAACCTTTGTTTGTCTCAGTTTATTCGTATGTAAAATAGGGAAAATGATAGCACCTACTTACCAAAGTTGTTGTAAGGTTCAAATGAGATTATAAATGTAAAACTTTTAGCACACTACCTGGTACATAATAAAAGATATATAAATGAAATATATAAATTATAAATATATAAATGTTATTACTACCTTGGGTTCATGCTGAACTATATACCTGGGACAGCTCTTTAAGACCATAAGTTACAAAACAGGTACTGATCTGCTTTGGGAAAGGAAGGAAGAAAACAAGCATTTATTATGCATTTGCTGTTTGCCAGGCACTGTACTAAGTGCTTTACAAATATTTTCTCAGTAGATCTTCACAATCACCCTAGGAGGCAGGTGCTGTTATGATCTCCATTTTACAGTTGGAGAAACTGAGGCAGAAAGAAGTGGCCAGCCCAGGATCATCCAGCTAGTCTGAGGTCAGATTTGAACTCAGTTCTTCCTGACACTGGACTCAGTGTTCCATCTATTGGGTATATCCTCGCTGGACATCCCCCACACCACTGAAATCACAAATCTAGTTTAAAAATTGTAGGGTGAACTCTGACCTGACCTGTCATTTTAGTAACTCCTTTGCAACCCCTGATAAAGCCCTATCCCTCTCTGAGCCTCAGTTATCCTATCTGTTCAATGAGGAGTTTGGAATAGTGTGCAGAATTCTAATGACTCCCTGGGGCAAATGACATAATCTGATTCAACCTATATTTCCAGCCTATATTTCTTTCTTTCTTTTTTTTAAAGTCCTTTTATTGATTAATTTTGTTTTGTCAGAGTCATTTCTAGAAATAGCTTTATCCCCACCGGAATCCCCAAATTGAGCTCTTCTATTAACAAGGAAAAATGGAGAAGTAAAATTGAGGAGAAAGTGACCTCCACTAACACTGTATCAAGAGCTAGTCAGTCAATAATATTTATTAAGCACCCACTATGTTCTAGGTACTCCAATAAGCATTGGGGTTACAAGGAAAGGCAAAAGGCAATCCCTTCTCCTGAGGAACTCATAGGGAAAACAGCTTGGAAATCATTATTTACAAACAATCTATATACAAGACAAATCAGTATGCAACATTCTGACCAAGGAGTCCCCACAGTCTTTGCAGAGAGGAGGGATTCCCTTCCAAATTTAACATTTATTCCCATTCCTCAGTCTCTGAACCAGTCAACCTGGAGAAGAGATGAGGGTTCCAGTCTTCAGGGAACTCACACACAAGACAAATTTGAATCTGTAAAGTCGAAATGATGATCCATACGCTTCCTTCCTTGCTATCCTGCTCTGGAAAGCTTTAAAACATGAGGAGCTAGAGTTAGGACAGAGATCTGTAGTCCCTTTCAGATCTAAAATTCTGTTTTCATAAATAGAGCTTAGTTCTCTCCCCAGAGCATCCTTGGGTTTTATGTAGTCTTACCTTTCTCACTGCCTACCCTGCCCCATCCATGTTTCTTCATCCCTCTCTGCTTCCATTCCTTCTAGCACCCTTGATTGATCATATGTATCTGAAGTTTAAAGAATAGTGACCATGTCATGCACACCCTCAAAAAAATCCCATTATCTCCCTCACTTCCAGGATCAAATATAGAATATCCTATTTGGCTTGTAAAGCCTCTCACTACCTACCACCCCCGACCCCTCCAACCTTTCCATTCTTCTTACACCTTACTCCCCAGCCCCCACTATTCTACCTTGCAGTGATACTGGCCTCTTTTCTGTTCCTCAAACAAGACATATCTATGAATTTTCATTGGCTGTCCCCCATGCCTAGAATTCTCTCCCTTCTCATCTCCATCTCCTGGGTTCCCTGACTTTCTTCCACTTTCAGCCCAAATCCCACCTTCTATAAGAGACCTTGTCTTCTACTTTAATGTTAGTGCCTTCCTTCTGAGGTCATCTTCAATTATCTTGGTTATATCTTGTTTATATATAATTGCTTCCATTAGATTGTGAGCTCTTTGAAGGGAAGAATTGGTTTTTTTTTGCCTTTCTTTCCATCTTCAGTGCTATGTTTGTTGACTTGACTCCTCATAAATAGTATAGAGGGAGTCTATGAGAGAGGGATGAACATTCAACAGAGAGAGAAGTCTTTTGCACCTGGAGTAATCCAGGAGGGTTTCCTGGAGGAGGGTGCAGATGAATCACCAAATGAGTCTGGGAAAGTGGTGGCAAGATGGCTAGTGTTGGCAAGATTTGAGAAATCCCAGGGAAAAAATTCCCCAGGATCAATAAATTTCCTATGTCTGTGCCCTTTGGGTCATTTTATTTATTCTCTTCCCTCTGATGTGGCCCCAAAGAATCTCTAAGGCTGAGGAGCCCATGTATGATCTCCCTAGATGAGGGGTTCTCAGCCTTTTTTTGCATCATAGCCCCCTTGGGAAGTCTGGTGAAGCCTATGGAGCCCTTCTCAGAATCATGTTTTTAAATAATTGAAGGAAATGCCAAATTTCATTTAGAAGTTAGTGGAAATAAAGATGTAGTTCCCCCCCCCCCATCCACATTCTCCAAGGCCTTGAAATATATCAGGTTAAGAACTCCTGCTTTAGGCTATTGACAACAGTTGTTGGGTCTGTCCATTTGGCTTGTGCTGAACCTCAGGGCATCTAGAGGAGAATAAGTGTAGAGGTAATTAGTGTGATGGCATTAGAGAGAATTCTAAGCTCATAAATACATGATAAATGCCCACTCAAAAGGCAAAAAAAGCTGACCGTTGCTTTAGGTAGAAAAGAATTCTATGCCATTATGTTGGCTGGTTCCATGCCTGGAATGTTCTTCCTTCTCACCTCTTAGAAGTGTTAATTTCCTTCAAAGCTCAGCTGAGGTGCTTTTCCTCATCCTCTTTGTTGTTAATGTTTCCACTTTCCTCAAATTATCTAGTGTATCATTAACTGGGTGCAAGTTACATCCCCCCACCCCCATCACCACCAATAGAATACAAGCTCCTGGAGGGTTGGCCCTATTTTTAAAAATTGTCATTATAGCTTAGCTACTCTTATCAGTACAAGGATCCATGACAATTCTAAAAGAATCGTGATGAAAAATGTAACCCATTTCCACAGAGAGAACTGATGCAGATCAAAGCACATTTTTTCTCACTTTGTTTTTCTTTCTTTTTATGGAACATGCCTAATGTGAAAATATGTTTTACATCATTTTATCTGTATAATGGGTATCACATTTCTTCCCTTCTCAATAGCTGGGGGAGGGAGAGAATTTGGAACTGTAAAATTAAAAAAAAAATTAAGTTGTCTTTATATGCCCAATGCTTAACAACAAGCCTAGCACATGGTAGACATTATTGATTTGGAATATGTAGAGTCATGATGGGGAAAAAAAATTCTTTGTTAAACACTTCTGCATATCAGTCACTGCCCTGAGCACTTAACAAGTATTATCTCAATATTTATATTGAGTAATATCTTAATTACAACAATCCTGTAGGGATATTATTAGCCCCATTTTTAAGTTGAAAAAATTGAGGTAGACAGACATTAAGTGACTTGCCCAAGGATATAGATAGTAAATGTCTGAGACTGGATTTAAATTCAATCCAATAAGCATTTATTTTGTGTCTACTGTGTGCCAGGCATTGTTGTGCTAAGCACTTTTAGCCCCAGATTAAAGTAGAGAGAACTGCAGGAGACTGAGGTTAAATAACTTGCCCAAGGACCCAGTTAGTAAGTGTCTGAGACTGGATTTGAATACAGGTCTTGCTGACTTTGGGCCCCAAACTCTATCCGCCATGCCATATTGCTGCCTCTAAAGTAGTTGCTGTAAAAGTTGATGCTATGAGTTAAAGGGCCTGGGAACTTGAGTCAAGAGCCTTGGAGTTAAAAAGATGATGGAATCATAGGATCACAGACTAGCTAAAAGAACCTTAGCTTTCATCTAGTCCAGCCTTTCTGATTTTACATATGAGGAAATAGGGGCCCAAAGAGTGGAAATGATTTGCACAAGGTCACACAGCTAAAGAGGCAAAGTCAGATTCCCAAACTCCCAATCCAACACTCTTTCCACTGGGTGATAAACTCTAAGAAACATAAGCAAAAAGTAAAGCAATCCAACCAGATTCAGAGACATGGAAAAGCACATGGATAAAGTGCAGTAAGATGACGGGTCTAGGGTTGCTAGTGTTTCCTTGTGGACCAGGCAGGGGCTCATCTCCCCACAATGAGTCCCAGCCCTGGACTAAAGATCAGTTTCATTTCAAGGGTAAACATAACTCAAAAAAGAGGACACCAGATTTTTTTTAAATGATATAATATTTGTAAAGTGCTTTGTAAGCATTTGTTGTCATTCAGTTATTTTTGAGTCATGCCCAACTCTTTGTCTTCCCATTTGGGGTTTTCTTGGCAAAGATACTAGTGGGTTTGCCATTTATTTCTCCAATTCATTTGACAGATGAAGAAACTGAGGGAAAGTGGGCTAAGTGACTTGTCCAGGGTGACACAGCTAGTAATTGTCTGAAGCCAGATTTGAACTTTGGAAGATGACTCGTTGACTACAGGCCAGAAGCAACATCAGACTTGAGCAGCTAGCTCTGCCTTCTCTTTTTGGTCAGTTAAAATCACTCCATCCACCCCACATAGTCATACCCATCCCTTCTTTCATCCTCCTATCTTCTTCAAAATATGTCCAAAATTCTTTTTTATTACCTTAAGCATTTTTTTTAAGCAATTGGGGTTAAGTAACTTGCTCAAGGTTACATGGCTAGTTATTATTTCTGGGTGTGGTGCTGAGTATCTGAGCCCGGATTTGATCCAGGTCATCCAGACACTGGAGCCAGTACTCTTACTCTCTGAGCCACCTGGCCACCCCTAAGCAATTGGGGTTAAGTAACTTGCTCAAGGTTACACGGCCAGGTGTTTCTGGGTGAGTGCTAAGTGTCTGAGCCCGGGATTCGATCTCCAGGTCTTCTCAACACTGGAGCCGGTGCTCTTACTTGCTGTGCTATACCTTTAGCATTTTTAAGAACCAGTTCTGAAGCCCAGAGCCAGCTCACCCTGAGTTTCCGCACTCATGACACTATTTTATAGGAATTTGCCATGCTTTTAATATTCATCTGCTGTTACCTATTCTAAGTTGTACAACTGGGCATAACTTGTTATCTGTACTGCTGGGGAGGCTGAGGGTGGTGGATCACTTGGACTCAAGTTCTGAACTGTAGTAGGGCTAACCCAATCAGGTGAACCACACTAAGCCTAACATCAGTGGGGGATAGGGGTGGGAACAGGTAATCAGCAGGATACCTCTGGAAGGACAAATCCACCAGTGCTGGAAACAGCAGGTCAAAGCTTCCCTGTGGATCAGTAATGGGACCAAGCCCATGTATACGCAACTGCATTTACAACCTGAGAGAGATATGGAGAAAGAGTCTTAAAAAAAAGAAAAAGAAAAACAAATCGAAGTCATTTGATGAGTTCCCTATGTATCCACATCAGTCTTTTCAGACAGTCACTGTATATTTCTCTCCTCACTGCAGTTGTTTTCCTTTGTGTTTTTGGAATTTCATTCTTGAGAGTTTCTCTTTTCTCTCATACTGACTTCCCTTGCAACTGAGGCATCAAGGTGGCTTACTGGATAGAGGGCTGAATGTGGAATCAGGGAAATCTGAATTCAAATTTGACTTCAGACAATTCCCAGTTGTGTGATCCTGGGCAAGTCACATCACCTCTGTCTGACTTAGTTTTCTCATCTGTAAAATGGGGTTAATAATAGCAGCTATCTCCCAGAGTTACTGGGAGAATAAAATGAGATAACATTTGTAAAGTGTGCTGCAAACCTTAAAGTCTGATATAAATGCTATCATTATTATTTCTGTCCCAGTGCTCCAATACTCTCCACCATGCCTCTCTGCTTTGGTTTCTGGATTTTTCAGGACAGAATTTCTTCTAGTTCCTTCTTAATATACAAAATGAGCTCCCCTTTCACTCCACACATCCCCAGCTTTTATTTACCCTGTTTCTTTTGAATAAGACAAACCTGTTCAGAGCCCTTTTCCAATCCTGGGTTTCTTCCTGCCAAGGCTCAGTGATAACCATGGGCCTTTGTCTCCCTGCATTAGAGTACCTCTCATTCCTCTTGTCTGTGGCCTAAACTTTGGTTATGTGTACATAAACATTTGAAGTCAGGGGTTTTATTACTGGTTCCATTATAGAATTCTCTCCTGTGAACTTATAGGTGTCTCAGCTGCTATTATTCATTACAACTACTCTCTGTGGTATAGAGTTTGATGATTATACACTGCAATTTTCTCTATTCCCATCTTTTTTATGTAAAGACCTTTTGATCAGATCTGAAATATATCAGGCAAATGTATGATGACCAGTCTTTGTTAGGTGGATTTCTTTTCAGCTACAGCTGCCCCCCTCTTATAACTCTTCTCCCACCATCCCTACCACCCCCACATGGCTCCTAGAATTCAGCTTTGGCAGAGAATTAGAGCATGATCTAGGACAGGCAGCCTGACTCCCATCAAGTCATTAAATCCACAGATATTATCAGAGCACCTACTGTGTGTCCAGTGCAAGGCTGAAGCCTAGAGCCAGTTCGTATACTGGAGGACAAGTGCAGTTTTTTGTGGAGTGGAATTGTCTTCTTTGCCCTTAAAGACAACTCCCAGCTCCCTAAGGTTGCCCATCGGCTCCTCTTCCTTCCTTTTCAGACTGTACACTCCAGCTCCCCAACTCCAACCACCCACCTTAAGCCAGATCTCATTGTTCAATGGGTAGAGAGCTGAGAATGAAGCAAGTAGAGCAGATGAGCTGTGGATCAGTTTCTAGGCAGACATGCTCTGGGAGTGATCAGCCAGGAACTTGGGGGAGGAGAGAGGAAAACAGAATGCACACCTACTCCTCAACTGGCACAACAACTCTCCCAAGGCATTGGTAGGTTTGATGTTTGGACTCTCCTTTAAGGTCTCCGCATCTCGTTAGTGGCAGAGAAGAGCCCATTGGGAATAATATGCTAAAATGCAGAGAACTTTTGGAAGCTGCAGCATGACACAGTCCTATATAGACAGTGTCCTGAGTGCTGAATCTCAGAATGAGCTAAAGCTCTTGAGACAACCTAAGGACAACAAAAGGGAAAATAAGAGGATCAAACAAGGGATGGGGTGACTATTTGAGGTGCATGGGATTAAGTTAACTGACCACAGAGAGAGAAAGTAGAGCTGCTCAATTCTAATTTTGCACAGTGGATAGACCACTGGACCTGGAGTCAAAGAGGCGACTCTTCCTGAGTTCAGATCTGACCTTAGACACTTACTGGCTGTGTGACCCTGGGCAAGTCACTTAACCCTGTTTATTTCAGTTTCCTCATCTGTCACATGAGCTGGAGAAGGAAATGGTAAACCACTCCTGTATCTCTGCCAAGAAAATCCCAAATGGGGTCACACAACTGAAAAATGACTCAACAATAGCAGCACTCAGTTCTTATAATGACAGCCTATTAAGGCCATTTAAAAGTTGGAGAACAGCAAGAAGAGAGCAGTGGGGGTAGTGAAGGGTGTTGAGTCCACATCACTTGAAGATTAATGGAAATACCAAGGATGTTTAGCTTGGAGATGTGAAGACCAAGTAGAAACATGATAACTGTTCAAATGTTTAAAGAGTCATCATGGATTAATGAGAGCTTTTCCATTTAACCCCAAAGGGTAGATACAGGAGCAATAACAGAAGCTATAAAGAGGCCATTTGGGGCTTGATGTCAGGGAAAAAAAACTAACAAACGATTTCCCAATGATAGCAGTGAAATGGACTACCTTGGGGAGATAGACATTTCCTTCTCCTTGGAGGTCTAATCCAAGAAGAGCTGAGCAACCACTTGTTGGGTTTTGCTATAGTGAGCATTCCTTTCGGGTATGGTTTGTACTTGATGGCCACCAAGGAACCTTCCCACTCTAAAATTCTATGTTTCTGTGAGAAATGAAGGGACTTGCTTCTGAAAGGAAGATACCTAATTGAGCACCAGGGACTAATCCTGGAAAAAAAAGCCATGAAGTCATAGAAAATCATAGAATATCTGTGCTTGAAAAGGGCTCAGAGATAATCTAGTCTCACTACTCTTTTTGATAGAGAAAGAAACTGAGACTCAACAGAAGGGAAAGGACATGTCCAAAGTCATAAAACAAGTTAGCTGTGGAACCTGTACTAGAACCCTACCGTCCTGAACTGTCTCCTGACTCCCAGGCAAGGTCTCTTTCATGGCACTGTATTGCTTTTCCCACTGAGATTCATTTATTCAATCTATCAATCATCAATAAACTTCACCTATTTGGGCCCTGTGGGGAACACTGATGCAGCTTCAAAGACAATTAAGAGACAGACTCCTCCTGGAGATCATAGTCTGACAGGGTAGATAAAAAATATATACAAATGAAAATATACAAAATAAAAGACAAATGCATGAGAGGTTCAAGCAAAGTGTTCTGAGATCAGATGAGGGAGAGATGGCTGTGCAAAGTCCCCAGTCTCACTTTCTACCCCAGAGCCTTGTGGATCCAGTGACCAGATATTCATCAGGATGACTGGAGATGACCCAGGATAACCAGAATTTTATGCTTAGTGAAACTGAGGGAGCCAGAAGTCGAGTGACTTATCCAGGGTCTAGTAAAATTCAAACTCAATTCCTCCTGACTCCAAGTCCACACTCTATCCACTGAGACACACAGTTGCCCCCAGACCCTTCCTTTAACAGATGAAGAAACTGAGGCAGGCTCAGAGAAAAATTAATTGACAAAGGTCACATACAGTCCAGTATTCTTGATTAGAGATGAATAAACTCTTACCCATGGAAGTCCAAAGTCATAAGTACCAGAGCCAGGATCTGAACCTAGTTTCTCTGCCTCTAAATCTTGCACTCTTTTCACTGCACTGAAATGCCTGGAGTCAGATGATCTAGGTCAAATCTCCTGCCTGGTATATTATTTTTATAACCTCAGTCCATTCTGGGTATCTATTGGATCCCTTCTGCTTTAAATCTATGCTCTATGCCTTGTTTCTATTGATGGCCTCTCCATACTTTCAATAACCAAGGCTGAACACCTTGGAGTCATCCTTGATTCTTTCTAATCCTTCACCTAATTAATTAACAAGTTGACCAGCTTTGATCCCAGAGTAGTAATAATGAAGCATGCCACCTGTTTTTTGATAGAGGAGTGGCAGATGCAGTATGCATAATGGTACGTACTTTTTTGGATATGACTGCTATGGGAAGTTGTTTTCCTTGACTTGCACATTTATTATGAGGATTCTGTTTCTTTATTTGTTTGTTTGTTTGTCTGCTCAGGGGTGGTGGTGGAGAGTTGGGGGAGGAGATTGGAGGGAGAGAAAATTAAAAAAGAGATTACATTCTTTTTTTTTTAAGCAATCAGGGTTAAGTAACTTGCTCAAGGTTACATGGCCAGTTATTTCTGGGTGTGGTGCTGAGTATCTGAGCCCAGATTTGATCCAGGTCATCCCGACACTGGAGCTGGTGCTCTTACTTGCTGTGCTACCTGGCCGCCCCAAGAGATTACATTCTAATGGGGGAGATAATGTGTGTGTAAATAGGTACATTTGTATAATAAATACAAGATACATTCAGAAGAGATGGAAGGTAATTTTAGAGGGGAGGACTAGTACCAGGCTAAACGTCCAATACTGGTATCTGCTCCCTCCCCCCATTCTTATCCCTGCTCACATATGACTATACTCTGGCAATGTGTGTTCTTAAATATGTAACAACAACAACAGCACCTGATTCAAACCGTGCTTTGACACCTCATCATAACATGAAGGTAAATCTTTAGTTCTGAAAGCTGTCCCAATAAAGAGGAAGTTCAGTTAAACTCTGTCAAGCGAGAAAGGCATCACATCTCTTGTTCAAGGAACAACCTAGCATGGAAAGACATTACCAAGAGGTCACCAGGCTGCTCCTCTGTTCTGGTTAACATAAGCATTGGGGATAATTAGGAGGTCTGGACAGCAGCTCTCCCCTGATGGTCACACCCCCACCCCTGGAAGGCTAAGATTATACCTAGTGAAACAGCAATATGAAATCAATCGATCAACATTTATTCAGTGCCCACTATGTCCCAGGCACTGTGTTATACAAAAAGGCAAAAGATAGCCCCTACCCTCAAGGAGTTTACAGTCTAGCAGGGAAGACAACAAGCAAACAAATACACACAAACACACACCTTCTCTGATCCACCCAACAGCCCAGTGACAAAGGTCATCATTATCTTCCATTTTATAGAAGAAGAAACTTCAGTTCAGAGAAGGAGAATGATTTGTCCAAATTTATACAGCTGTGAGTACAGAGCTAGATTCTGAGTGACTGTAACTTTATTAGAAGATCTATTAAGTGTCAGAGACAGGACTCAAACATAGGTTTGTCTTTTGACTACAAAATAGTCAATTGTATAGTCAATACAAAATTGACTACAATACTTTCACTATTCCATCTTGGACATACATGAGTCCCACATCTTATCCAGTGAGCCAGACAGTGTGGTTAGTGAATTCTTTTGAAAGCACCAACACTTCAATTCCTTTCAGAGGCTGCCTCTCCCTATTTATGGACATAGGAAGGAGCTTGAGGCACCACAGCTGAGGCCCTGAAACCTGCCCTAAGAGCCAAGCAAACCCAAGTAACCTCATCCATTCCTACTTGTCACCTGGTCTTAAGTGTTCTCAGCCTGAGAATAAGGTCTGGCTCTGACAAAACCTCCAGCTATTAGCTAATCAGGGGCCCCATTCCTCACTCACTGACTCTTTGAGATGTTCAGTGGTCACATGTAAGAGGCTTTGATTGTGAACAACTTACATGATAATGTGAGGGACCATGGTCTCAGTCCCACTTGAGACCAGCTTGGGGAAGATGCCAGTTAGGGTTTTAATTAGAAAATCACTTTCAATTTGAAGGTGACAGACACCAGTTTGGTTCCTCCTACAAGTCAGCTACAGAGACACAGATTTTTGTTTGTTTGTTTTAAAACTGAAAATCTCAGAATATCAAGCTATAAGGGATTTTAGAACATGGGAAATAGAATGTCTAATCTGAAAGTATCCTGATAACATAGAACCAACAAACTGATCAATTGACAAGCTTCTATTTAACATTGACTGTGTGTTTGACACTGTACTTGGTGCTAAGAAACAAAAGACAAAAGTGAAAAACAGTCCTGCCCTCAAGAAGATTCCACTCTACTCAGGAATACAACATGCCCCCAGAGAAGTATATACAAAAAAATAAGCAAAATAAGTGCACAATGATCAGGGATGGTCAACTGGAAGAATCAGAAAAGGTCTCTTGAAGAAGATAATCCTGAAAATAAACCTTGAAAAGAACTAGGATGTGAGGAGGGAGTTAGTATAGAGGTGGCATATGGAATACCATGAATAGGGAAGAATAAGTGGGCCAATTTGGCTATAGGATAGAGTAAGTGAAGAGAAGTGATTTGTAACCGACTAAAAAGATACACTAGAGGGAGATTGTGATGTGTTTTTTTTTAACACCAAATAGAGGCATATATATCTTGTTTTAGTGATGAAGAGTCATTGGAACTCCTGGAGCAGGACATGGTCAGCCCTGCACTTTAGGAATATCAATTTGGAAGCTGAGCAAATGAATTAGAGAGAGGAGAATGGAAGTAGGGAGATCAGGAAGAAGGCGATTACAGTTAAGGCAGTTAAATGGTGATGATAACCAAGGCTAGGGTGGTGTTTGTCTATGTGAGTTAAGAGAAGAGGAAATGTTCAAGAAATGTTGAGAAGGTAAATCAGTGAGACTTAGCACCTGATTGGGTATGAAGGGTAGAGCAGAAGGAGGACATGGGATGATACTTAGGAGAACTGAAGTGTGGAATTGGGAAGAAGAGGAAGCTGATGATGGATAGTCTCACTTTTTTCAGTGAATTGTGAGTCAAGGTCCTCTTCTGAGATGGAGTGGGGAGACAGAAACTAGAACCAGAAGATAATGGAGAGATTATTTAGTCTGATGCCTTCATTCAAAGATAAAGAAATTTAGACATAAAGAAGTAAAGGTGGGGCAGCTAGGTGGCACAGAATAGAGCACTGGCACTGGAATCAGGAGGACCTGGGTTCGGATCTGGCCTCAGACACTTATCACACACAAAAAAAAACTTAGCCATGTGACCTTGGACAAGTCACTTAATCCCAATTGCCCTCCAAAAAAAAATAAGCAAAGGAACCACCAGAAAGTCACAGAGAAAGGTAATGGTAGAGACTTAGGCTCTCACAATTCCAATCCGAAACTCTTTCCCTCTGCTTTGCTTGTCTTCTCACCTAGTTGATTCAGTCAGACTGGTCTACTCTTTGTTCCTCCCTCCATCTCCCATCTCAGTACCTTTGAATTGGCTTCCTCTCGTGCCTGGAATGTTCTTTTTCCTGATTGATGCTTTATAGAATTGCTTATTTCTTTCCAGATATAGTTCAAGCACTACTTTCCACATGATGCCTTTCCTGAGTCTCACAACTGCTAATGCCCTCTCTCACTGAGTACTTTGGATATTTTATGCATGTATTTATTCTTTATACACATCTATGCATATGTAAACTCTCCCTATAGAATGTAAGTTCCTTCCAAATAAGGATTGATTGATCTTTATTTATTATAACCATGAAGCCTAGCATAATGCCTGGCACACAGTGGGCAATTTTTTAAAATTAAATTAATTTTATTTTTCAAATGAAGATGCACTTTGTCTCCCTCCCGCCTCCACCCAACCACTAATTTGGAAAGCAAGAAAAACAAAACCCCCCTTCCAAACATGTATAATCTAGCAAAACAAACTTCCGGATTGATCCTGTCTCAATCTATACTCTGAATCTCAATGGAGATTTATTGATCGAATGAACGTTGTGACACTTCATGGCATAGAAGTATGTGCATTCTAAAAGGGAACTTCTGGGGACAGGGAGAGTGAGGTACAGTATGGGAAAGCCTTTAAGACTCAAAGGAATTGAGCTCTGATGGTAGGATTTCAGGCATTTTTATCATAAGCTTGTTGATGGCTATATGCTTGAATTCTTTTGAATCCCTACCACATCCAGTAAATCTGTGGACCTAAAGGACAGGAAGTATTCAGTGATATCTGTATAATGAAAGCATGAACACCCCTTATTTCCTATAGGATAACATATGAGCTTTTTGGTCTAGCATTAAAAGCCCTCCCAGACTTACTTCAATCCACCTTTCATTACATAATTCTCTTTCATGCACTCTATATCCCATGCCAGATGGGATAATCACCATTCCTCCATGTTTTCCCACACTCTTTTCCTTCTGCATATTCACATAGGTCATCATTCCCATGCCTCAGATGGACTTCCTCATCATTTATGCCCTTGAAAATTCTTCCTTGAAAACTCAGCTCAATCACCATCTCTTGCATTAAACATTTTCTGTTCCCTACTTTACCTTCTCCCTCAGCTAGAAGCAGTGTCTTCCAAGTCAGATTTTCTCATAGTGCTTGGTTTGTACTTCATAAGTCCCCAGCATGCCTTCTTTAGCATCATTCTAAACCTGTGTGCATGACATAATTGCTAGTAGAAAGTTCTTTGAGGTCAGAGACTGTCATGCTTTTATCTTTGCCTCCCCTTGGAACGTAGGACAGCACCCTACACACACATAGTAAGTACTTACAATACTGTTAAATTTGTTGAATTAAATTTCTCAATTCCCAGCAGAGCAAAAGGAAAGAACTGGGAGGAAGACAACTCCAATGAGGAATATTTTCCTATTAAAGGGAAGTAAAGTTAATTCCATCTTGGGCCATGTTCATGATGCACCTAAATCACAGAATCCCCAAACACCAGAGGGACTTTAAGTTTCTTCCTTGGCTTTTAGACTAAATAGGAGGCATTGTAGTATAGTAGAAAGAACATTGACTCAGAAATCAAAGGACCTCAATTGAAATCCTGTCTCTGACTCTACCTATGTGACTTCTGGAACTTTACTCCTCTGGATCCAAGTTTCCTCATCTATAAAATGAGAAGGCAGTTGGACTAAAGGACCTCTGAGGTTCTTTTGAGTTTTAGATCAATAATAAAAAGAATTCCTTTTTTTCTGTAGCATTTTATAGTCTCCATAAAGTGCTTTCTTTACAACACCCCTGTGTTAATATCTACAACAAGTCATATAACCTCTCTGAGCCTCAGTTTCCTTCTCTGGAAAATGAGAATAATAAAAACATAGGTTCATAGATCAAGAACAGGGAGGAACCACAGAGGTCATCTAATCTGACATCATTCCCCAAATTCATAGAGGAAGAAAATGAGACTCAGGGATGGTGTAACTCCCCCAACGTCACACAGGCAACAAGTGTGAGATGGGATTTGAACCCAGATCCTTTTATTCCAGAGTCCGTGCTTTCTCCATACCACTCTGCTTCCCTTTACCTCCTAAGGCTGTTTAGGGACCAAATTAGTTTATGTACATAAAGCACTTTGCAAGTCTTAAAGTGTTTTATAAATGTAAGGAACCACCACCACTGTCACCATTGTCATCATCACCACCATTATAATCATTATCATCTGCATCCTCACCACCACCATCATCCCTATAATTAGCAGTCATCATTCCTGCATCTTTTATTCAATAGAGTTCAGAGAGAGGTGATCCTGGGACAAGTTGCTTTCCTACAATTCTTTTGTATTTAATGCTTGGTGGACTACTCTATTGCATATATTCTATTGGACATTGTAGACAAAATTATATCTTTTGTAACTGAATAAAAGTGTTGGTCAACTGCAAGTTCAATGGAAGCATCTTCAGAAGGTCAATTCTAGTAGCAGACAAGATGACAGGAATAATATGTCCTCTTCCCACATGACTTAGATTTTTATCATCATGGTGGTGGTGGTTAATGTTGTCTTTAACTTGTAGATGATGAAACTTAGTCTCCAAGAAGAGTGATTTGCCTACAGTCATTTATCTGGAAAGTAGCAGAACTGAGAATTGAACCTGGTACACTAAAATGCATTGTCTGATTGTTTTATTATTGTGAAACAGACCTCTCAGGAAGCAAAAGGGAACCTGTGAGTGTCTGGAGCACTCTTTTCACCTCTCTCAATTCCTAAAAAAATTAAGCCCTGGTTTAGGTTGATAGAAGAGTAGAGCAATCTTCCTGTTGTCTTCCCAGGGAAGCCAAGAGCTGGGCAATGAATTCTCCAATCAATGGAAGCTGGTGGGGTAGCTAATGGCTCTGAAAACTTCAGCAGCCTTTGAAATTGAACTAGGGGCATTCATAAGTGTTACATCCCAATGACCCAATTGATCGGCAAATTCAGTTTACTTCTGAGTGATCATTGGCAAGAGAGTGGAGGTGCCATCTGATATTCAAGGCCGTCCCCCCAGGTAATAGCCCATGATTGCGAGAGCTGGAAGCTGAAAGAATGGGAGGGGGGATAGTAGAAAGATTGTTCCAGATAACCCATTGTTCATAATTGTCAACCAAATTACATAGTTGGTATCGAGCTTAAAAAATGAAGCAAAAGAGGCATTTCTTATTGATCCCTTGCTGTTACAAACAAGAAATCAGTTCTTCTCAGAACCAAAGACTGGGCTCTAATTGATTTTCTTCTTCTTTTTTTCTTTTGAACAACTTGTAGTGGATTTTAGGTATGGTTTTAGCCTGAGACTTATTCGGGTCTGGCTTTCCCTGAAAGAAACTCAATATGAGAGCCGAAGTGAAACTTCAGGGAAGTGATATGGTACCATGGAAAGCATCAAAAGACTATCGAGTCAGAAGGCCTGAGTTCAAATCTCACCTTTGGTGTTTATTCCCCCTCTGACTCTGAGGAAGTCACTTACTTTTGATAGGTGTCAGTTTTCTCTTCTTCCAGAGACTCTGTTCTATTGTTTCTGGGTTGTTTTTAGAATATATACAATGAAATCTGTAAACTTCTGCCCTTATCCTTTTCTCTAAGGCTAGACGCAGAACAGACCTCAAGTCTATAGACCCCTGAATGAGGCAGGAGCTGGCTCTTTGGTCACTTGGGTATTTTAAACTTGAACTCTAGTGTCCCCAACCCCAGAGAGATACAGATAAATGAATTTCTACCAGGGAAATCCATTCTTCTGACCAAGTGTCTGGCAAATAGATTCACAGAGAAGAGAAGCTAAGTAAGCAGTGGAAGGGGCTGAGATGTGTTAACAATGTGAACTCACCAGCAGCAGGAGGAGCCAGTCCCTTCAGAGTGGGAGTCAGTAGAATGTAAGCTCCATGAAGGCAGGGAAGGTCTCACTTTTATATTTACTTTCTGAGTGCTTAACACAGTGCATAGTAGGTGTCCAATATGTACTCATGATTGACTGATTGACCAATGAGTCATATATTGACAACAATCATGCTTTCCACATGATATGGCTTTCTCACACAATGTACAAGTCTTCTCAAAATTTCCAATTTATGAAACTCTGACAGAGCATTCCATGACATCAAACACCCAGACGAAAAGGAGGGGGAAAATACCACTGCTCCAAATATTTCCAAATATCCCAATTATCCCAGAGAAATGTGAGAAAGCCATATCTCTTTCCTTCAGTCATTGTAGACCTACAATCCCAGCATGCACCTGTGGAAAGGTTTCTTCTAAGCAGAAGCTTCAGTGATGGACAGGAGAAGAGCACCAGCCAGGCAGCATTGACATTAGGTGTTCTTGCATTTACAAGATTCACAGTCAGCATGTCTCACGGACTGATATGTAGTCCATGTCTGATGCTCCATTTCTTTAGACCCTTTGGACGCATTAAGAATTTGCCTACAAGAGCCTTTGCTACCCTCTCTAGCAAATACAGCCAACGAGGTGGAAGGAGTTAGCCCTGACAAGCACCATGCAGACCCTCGCAGCAGGTCCAGGCTTGGTCAAGGCATGTTAATTAAATCACCAGCTGAGAGGTGGCTGGCTTGGCTGCCCTGGCTATCCATCTTCTCTGCCGTCCAGATCCCTCTGCCCTCCACCTGCTGGGCTGCCCCAGACAGCAACTGCCTCTTGAATAAGCATCTCTAGAACAGAACACAGACTGAGCCAATTTTGGAAGGAGGCTGGAGGAGAGGGACCTTGAAAGATCTTCCCCAGGTGCCCAGCAGAGTCTGCTGCCTCTGGGATGGCTAATCCCTCAGGGAGAAGGAGAAGGCCACTAAGAAAAAGTCA
Source organism: Petaurus breviceps papuanus (assembly GCF_028583685.1). NCBI lineage: Eukaryota > Metazoa > Chordata > Mammalia > Diprotodontia > Petauridae > Petaurus > Petaurus breviceps. The sequence continues at coordinate 4,535,505 of NW_027187338.1, forward strand.
GCTATGCAGCAAGTGATCAGACCTAGTGGTATTTATCTGATTACTGGTCAATTCCACTGGTATCTGCCCTGCCTGAGACCCGTAAGACAAATGTCAGGGAGCAATCACATCTCAGGGAACATGTACCCATACAGGTAAAACTCAAGATGAATACACTTATGTCAGGGGAATTAATTTTCTAATTTATATTGCAATTAGTTATATACTGTTACATATTTTATAGGTCATATAAATATATAATTAGTTTTACACATTTATATATGTTTGTATATTTACATGTATGTATCATATATACACATAAAAGCATATATGTGTGTGTATACATACACACATGCATGCATACATACATGTGTGTATGTAGGTGTGTGTGTATTTCAGTGAGTAGAACATCATATTTAGAGTCAGGAAGATCTGAGTTCAAATCCTACCTAACACACCAACCATGTGATCCTGGTGAAGTTTTTAACCTCTGTCTGCTGCCATTTTCCCATCTGAAAAATGGAAATAATGATAGCAACTATTTCACAGGATTTTTTGTGGGGATCAAATGAAATAATACATGCAAAGCTTGAAGTAGCATATTATCATTACTATTCTTATCATCCTACTAGATTGTAAGCTTCCTGAGGTCAGGGGCTGTACTATTTCCCATCTTTGTATCCCTAGCACTAAACACATGGTAGATGTTTAATAAGTATCTGTTTAGTTGAATTGATTGATCCACAGAGAACTTATACAGAAAGCAAGCTCAAGATGTCCAAAGAACACTATGGCCATATCCCCTGGCTCTTTCAGAGGTCTCCCTCCACTCTCTATTAGCACACCATGATGGTGCTGAATGCCTTAGGCCAGTCTAGAAAATAGCAGGAGCTTGGGGATGGGGTAAGGAGAGGGAATGGGAAAAGGGAATAAGCATTTCTATAGATCCTATGTATTGGGCATAGTGCTAAGAATTTAATAAATATTATCTCATTGGATAATATTTGGCAGCTTGCTATCCCCAAACCTACTTTCAAAGGGCCTGCAGTGAATTACCCACCACCTCTAGACCCATGGGCTCACCCCCTCCCAAAGCCTTGTGCCATCTCTATTTCTGCTTCAGGGAACATTAAATTAAGACATTCAGGACCTGGGACTTTAATTTCTCCAGGGGCAGAGACTCTGAATCCTTCCTTAACAATCCATTATTGTCATCGGCTGGGTCAGCAGGAAGTTCTCCTTTCTGCCCAACTGAGGTCCCTCTTGCTTTCCTTTAAATCTAATTTTCCAGGCACAGACTTTCTTTGGATCATAAATCACAGATTTCAAGCAATCAAAGGCTATCTAGTCCAACCTCCTTTATTTTACAGAGAAGGAAACTGAGACCCAGGAAGGGGAGGGATTTGTCTAAGGCCACAAATGTAGTAATTTACCAGAGGGAGGTTTTGAATGAACTCCTGAGTCAGAGCTCTTTCTCCTGCACCACGCTGAGTCTACATTTTACAGTGAAGGAACTGAGGTCTACAGGGGAAATGACTTGTCCAAGATCACACAGGTAACAAGTGGCAGAGCTAAGATTCAAACCCAGATCCTCAGATTCCAAATCTTGGACTCCATGTTCTTTGCCATGCATTCTCCTCAAAAAGGGGGCAGAGGCAGGAAGGAACAATAGAATTAATTATTTTCAGAACCTTCCAAAATGAAAAATTAATTCATTGATTCGGTCTTTTCCTTTCATCCTCCACAAAAGGGGAACTCTGGGTTCTTCGTGAGAAGCTTGGACAGTTCCCTATGTCTCTATTTGCTTCAGTTTCTTCTATGGAATAAGAGGATTGAACTAAATATCATATGATCATTCTTTTTGAAGCATAGCTCTGGAACCTAGGAGAAGATCAAGGTTACTCCAAGCCCCCTAATAACACACACAGACCAATGTGGTGATACTATGAGAGGACCCGATGGATGCATAGCCCTCTGGAGTGAGGGTTTGGGTGAAAAGAAAGAAAATCCCTGAGCTAGAAGCCTAGGCAAACAATTCTTTCTCAGTGACCAAGTCAGATATGATTGTGAGAGTAAGAAAAAAGTTCTCAAACTTTCCCACAAAACCTGCACCATTTTGATGTGTTCCCCAGGGGTTTCCTTTGTCCATGTGGCAATGGTTGCAGAGTGGAGACCATTGTGCTGGAAGCTATAGGAAATTGAATGGTTTCTTGACAGTGTGCTGGGCAAAATTAGGTCCTTCTTATTTTCCTGTTGTGTGGATGTTGAACTTTTTTTATTTCAGCAAAACAGCTGAGATGAAGCCAAAGCCAAGATATGCCATTTGTTCTGCTCAGTCTCAAGTTGCCTGAAGAGATGGGGAAGGCTAGTCTGGGCAAGAAAAGCTGCATGCCTCTGAGGACAGTGAGGCCTAGCCAGGAGGGCAGTTTGCTTCTGCGTATTAATAGTGGCTTAATTGTTTGGACTCATCATCTTGAAACAGAAGGAACTCTGAACTATTAATCAAGAGACCTGGGTTCTAGTCCCAGCTTTGCCAATGTGACCTTGGTCAAGCCTTTTTCTCTCCAGTCCTCCCTCTTCCCATGTATTAAATGAAGGGATGGAACTAGTCTCTGAGAACCTTTCTAGACCTTACATTCTTTTTTATTATTTTTAACAAATGTTTTATTTGCTCTCTCTCTCTCTCTTTTTTAAAGCAATCGGGGGTAAGTAACGTGCTCAAGGTTACACGGCCAGGTATTTCTGGGTGGGTGCTAAGTGTCTGATCCCGGATTCGATCCCCAGGACATCCCAACACTGGAGCCGGTGTTCTTACTCGCTGTGCTACCTGGCCACCCCTGCTCTCACTCTCTCTTTCTTTCACACTTCCTCCTCACCCTTATCTTACCTTACCTTACTTATCTTATCTTATCTATCGTCAAGTAAAATAGATTCCCATATTGTCTATGCTCAAAAATGTACATCTCATAAAATTCTAGGATTCTGCTTCTTTCTCTGGGTCTTTAAGGCTTTCTAATGAGGACTCCATGAGGAACATTGACAGAGAGGAGGCTGTTTCTTTCTCAGTAGTTCTTATTTGCTATTGGAGATGGGACGAGCCTCAGAAAACTTATCTGCACATCTGGGTTCACTTTTCATAAGTGAAATGTAAAGGGAAGGGAAGGGAAGGGAAGGGAAGGGAAGGGAAGGGAGGGGAAGGGAAGGGAAGGGAAGGGAAGGACACAATGCTTAACATCTGAATATGTCCAAGTATATAATAGGCATTCAATCAATATGCATAGAACAATTGAATGGATACTGAATATTTGGAAACACTTGGCCTCATTTTTTTCACTTATCCAAATGTTTCAGTTCTTATCCAATTGCTTATTGGACATTTCAGAATAGATGTCCTATAGATATCCAAAACTTAGTGTGTCAAAAATAGAACTCATTATCATCCCCTCCCCAAAACTCACCTCTCTTCCAAACTTCCATATGTATCCTTTTAGCTACCCAAGTTTTCAACTGTTGTTCTCAACTTCTTATTCACCTGTCCCCTTACATATCCAATTAGTTGACAAATTATGCCATTTTCCCCTTTCACAAACATACCTTATATCTGTTCCCTTCTCTCTACTCTCATAACCACAGCCTTAGTTCAGGCCCTTATTACCTCTCCCATAGACTATTGCGTGGCTCTTAATTTTTCTGCCTGCCTCAATTTTCTCCCTACTCCAATCCATCCTCCACAAAGCTGCCAAAATCATTTTCTTTAAGTGCAGGCCTCATTATGTAACCACCCTCCCCAACTCCATAAATTCCCCATGGCTTCCCTTTGCCACTAAGATAAAATACAAACTCCTTCATTTAGCTATCAAAGTCCTTTACAACCTGGACTCATTGGACATTACTCTGCTTCCTACACTTTGCAATCTAGACAAACTGGTCTTCTTGCTTTCCCTCCCACATGATATTCCATCTTCCATGCCCATGCCCTTACATTGTCCATCTTCCATGCCTAGAATTTATCTCCTCCTCATTAAATCTCAAGTTTCCTTAAAGACTCAGCTCAAGCACCACCTTCTGTGTGAAGCCTTTACCAGTCCCCAAGCTGCTAGTGTCTTCTCTCCCCCAACTCCCTTGTCCTTGGTATATATATATATATATAGACGACATGGCATAGTGAAGAAAGAGCGAACCTTGGAACCAAGAAGACCTGAGTTCAAGTATATCTGACATTCTTGTTGTGTGACCTGAGGCAAGTCATTTAACCTCTCAGCCTCAGTTACTTCATCTATAAAATGGGGATAATAATAGCACCTATCTCACATGGTTGTGAGAATCAAATGAGATATATGTAAAGGGCTTTGAAGACCTTAAGAGCTATATAAATATTATTATCACCATTATTTCTTAACCCCTCAGTTCTCTAGGCAACTCTCTAAGACTATAATTTGTTGAGAGAGTGCTAACCTACATCAGTAGATGGAATTTCCTTATATGGGAGTCCCCTATACCAATGAAATCACAGGTCCAATTCTTATCCCATGTTGTTTTTCAGTTGTACCTGACTCTTCATGACCCCATTTTGGGGTTTTCTTGGCAAAGATACTGGAGCTGTTTGACCTTTCCTCCAGCTCATTTGGCAAATGAGGAGACTGAGGCAAGCATGTCAAATGACTTGTCCAAGGTCACAGAGCTAGTGAGTGTCTAAGGCTGGATTTGAACTCAGGAAGATGAGTCTTCCAGACTCCAGGCCCAGTGCTCTGCACCTCTGCACCACCTAGATGCCCCTTATCCCTGTACTCACATTTGTATGTGCTATATCACCTGATAGAATGTAAGCTCTTGGAAGGAAGGGACTGATTGAGCTTTGTCTCTGTATCTCCAGTGCATACTATAGTCTGGCATATAGTAGGCACTTAACAAATGCTCATTGTCTGAATGGTTGTTTGGTGTTTGGCAGTTCATAATAGTGATAATAACACTAATAGCTGACATTTCTAAATTATAGCTACAAAGACTTTCACTTCAAGTTCTTCATTTGGTCTTCATTAAGCAGGCAGGATGGGCGTTTTTGTTCCCATTTTATACATGAGGAAATTGAGGCTCAGGGAAGGGAAACATCTAGCCCAGGATCACACACAGCTGATAAATACTGGGGCCAGGACTGAAGCCCAAGGCTCTGAATTTCCAGTTCGTGTGCTACACTGTAGTAGCTACCAGCAGACAGAATCAGGGATGGGGTGGGGGGAGAGGAGATGAGGGAGGGAGGAAACAGAAGGATATAAGGAGGGAGAAGAGAAATGTTTGCCAACTGATTAAAAAATTAAAGGGATTTTTATGCAAAGAAAATATTTCGCTTGGCATTGTCTTCCTGGACAAACGTTGGCTTCCAAGAGAAAATGCTCTTGTTGGCAGCAAATCTTTCCAAAATGGGAGCTATTGTCGCTTGTGCTGTGGCCGCAGAAGATGCCTCTTTTGGGGCCAAAAATGGAATTACAGCAGCTCCCATTACCACCTACCCACTCCCCACCCATCGTACTCAGAAGTATGTGGGGGTGGGCAGATTTTCAGGGCAGTAAGAATAATAAGAGTAACAATAATAATGCTAGATGGCATTTCTTTAGGGCTTTGTTTTTTCCAAAGCTCTTTTACCTACATGATTTCAGCAGAACAAAGAGGAAAGAACCCTGCCCCCAAAGTCAGAAGACATAGGTTCTAATTCCAGTACTATCACTGATTCCATTATGTGATCTTTTGGTAACATAGAATTATAATTTTAGAATGGTAAGAAAATTTAAAGGCCATATAGTCCAACTTTTATGGGAAAGCTGGGTGGTTCAGTAGATAGAGCAGAGGGCCTGGAGTCCGGAAAACTCATCTTCCTGATTTCAAATCTGGCCTCATACACTTCCTAGTTGTATGATCCTGGGCAAGCCACTTAATCATGTTTGACTCAATTTCCTCATTTGTAAAATGAACTGGAGAAGAAAATGGCATACCACTCTAATATCTTTGCCAAGGAAATCTCAAATGGGGTCACAAAGAATTGGACATGACTAAAGAAAAGTCCAACTTTTACATTTTACAGAGAGGGAAAATGAGCCCCAAAGCAGGAAAGGGGGCATGTCTTACCTACATCACATAGAATTATTATTATTTCTAAGTATTAATATGAATTATTATTACAATGTGACAGTGGATAGAGAGCCAGCCTCAGCCAGAAACACCTGGGCTACCAGCTTTGACTCATATTGACCATGTGACCTTGGGAAAGTCTAGGAAGCTTTCTAAGACATATTTCTGAAAAAAAAATAGTTTAAAAAAAAAAGACCTGCATTGGTAGAGGGAATTTTTTTTATCCTGAAGTTCCCTATATTAAATGACATCCCAGATTCTGTCCCTATCCCTATCCATATAGTTAAATTAATAAGTGGTAGAGTCAAGGCTTGATTTCTAGTCCTCTGATTCCAAGCCAGAATGCCTTCCATTGCACAGCACTGCCTCCTGGGGCTTCAGTCTCTCCCTCTCTGAAGCCTCCTCTTGATCTGACATTCCAGAGTCCTGAAGCAGCAATGAAATGCCGAAGCCTTTTTTCAGAGTTAAGGACAGACTAGGAGGGGCTCAAATAGATAGGATGGAGTCAGGAAAGGAGAATCAGAATATGGCAAAAATAAGAGAGAAATCAGGATGGTTTGAAAACTTAGTGGAAAGTGAAGTTCCTTGAAGTCCATAAGCAGTTGGGGAACCTGCCTATCACCTTGGGTCAGTGATGATCTTTAGAGGGCTTTCTGCGAACATTTCCCCAATCTGACCCTCCCAAAAATCTTGGTCAGATATTTTTACCCCTAGTTTACAGATAAGGCAACTGAGGCCCATCTTCCCTGCTAAAAATGTAAATACCTTGTGAATGAATTATATCCCCAACCTTTCCTCTCCAGAAGGATACAGTAGGTGCTTAATGAACATTTTTTGACTGAGAAGTGACTAACCCAATTTTTCATCATTGGTTAGTGGTAGAGTAATTATTTCACCTATGATGTCCTAATTCCCAGCCCAGAGCTCTTTATGGTGTATTGGATAGACCTCTATATCCTGATCCCACCTAATTCCTACAAAATAACTTCACTACAGTCCTTAAAGGATAGAAATCAGTGTATAGAAAGCTAAACCTGCAGTCAGGAAGACCCAAATTCAAATCCTACCTTAGGCACTTAATAGCTGTGAGATCCTAATAAGAGTAATCTAACCTCTCTCAGCCTCAGTTTCCTTATCTGGAAAGTGGGAATAATAATAGCACTCATCCCACAGGATTCCTATAAGGACCAAAGGAGATTTTATATTTAATGCACTTTTGTAACCTGTAAAAAGTTGTAAGAAGCTGGCTATTATCATTGACCATTCATTCCTGCTCCACCTACAATATGTCATCCTCCCTCCTTGCCTCTGTCCACACCGTTGCCCCCTCCTGGCAGCCAATCTCTTCTCTCTCTGCTTATCCAAATTTCAATCTATCAAGGCATTTATCAAGGCCCTTCTCTTCTGGGAAGCCTTCCCTGCTAGCCCCACCTCCATATGCTCTCTTTCTTTCCATTCCATGAGCACCAGCAGCCATGACTGTCTGTGTGCATCTCCCATGCACTGCCTCATGACTCTGGGCCTGTGACCCCTCAGTTATTGCTGTTAAAATTCATGCCTGTGGCTTGTCTCCCTAGAGGAAGTATATGGAGCAATTTCTTATTAACATTTCTAGCAACTCACCTTGCTCTGCCACTTTTCTCTAGGTTACAAAGGGAATTTCACATCACTCCTTTGATCCTCACAATAACATTCACAAGTAGGACATATAAGAGTCATTATCCCTATTTTACAGATGAGGAAACTGAGGTCAATAGGGTAACACAACAGAAGCCTATTGATCAGAATAAGGAAAGTGACAGTCCCCCTGCCTTGGTCATATCCCATTAGGAGTGGTGAGTTGAGGTCTGGATTGGTACACTGACAAAAAGTAGGAAGAACACTGACAAATCAGCATCCAGAGGAGGGTGACCAGTTTGGGGAGAGGGATTGGAGATTCAGCCATAAGTGATTTGGTTAAGGGAATTCAGGCTGATCATCCTAAAGAAGAGAAGACCTGGGATGGTGATGGGGGGTTGATGCAATATTTGTCTTTAAGTGTTAGAAAGTGCTAATGGGAGAGTGATTAGTCTTGTTTGGATTGGGCCTTTCAGGGAAAAACTGAGAGTGGTAGAGGAAAGCTTCGGAGAATCAAATTTGGGACTCCACAAACAGATGCTTAGTCAAAGTTGCAGACCTGGATTCAAGTCCTACCTTTGACACATACTAGTTATATGATCCTGGCCTAGTCAAGACCTCTCAGTGGCTCCAGACAACCCTCAAGTAAAAGTACAGTTGCTGATCTGCACTGGTTGGAGAGAGATTTATCACCAAGAGATTCCTATACCAATTGCTTGTTGTTGTCCAGTTGTGTTTCTTTGTGACCTCATTTGGGGTGTTCTTGGTAAAGATATTGGAGTGGTTTGCCATTTCTTTCTCCAGCTCATTTTACAGATGAGGAAAGTGAGGTAAATAGGGTTAAGTGACTTACCTAGGGTCACACAGCAAATAAGTGTCTAAGGCTTGATTTGAACTCAGGGAAATGAGTCTTCCCAAATCCAAGCAAACCTGATTCTCTATCCATCATGTCACTTAGCTCCACCTTAACCCTAAACCAGCCAAACAAACAAACAATATATGAATGGATGAATTACTTTCTAATTATCCTGGCTCTCCCAAAGTGGAATAATTTGTCCCAGTAATAATGAGTCCCCCATCCCTGGAAATATTCAAAGATGACTGGATTATCTGTTATCATGAGTGTAGTAGAAAAGTTTTCATTCCAGGACAGGTTAGATCAAGTGTCCTCCGAAGTCCTTGCCAAACCTGAAATTCATTGTTTCTGTGACTCACCCAACGTCCCATAAATAGTAGGTAGCCAAGCCTTGTCTTTGCTGTCTGACCCCCAGATCAACTTTTCTCTTCACTTTACCTGATAACAAACACCATTTAGAGTTCAGGGGCTCATGAATTAGGTCATTGGTTTCAAGGGTACCCAGCCATCTGGAGCACAGGTGACCCTAAGTATGGTTCTGCCTCCAAGAAGATCAGGGCACTCCCCACCGAGACTGGCTCTGTGACCAGAGAGCTGGCCAGAGGCAGAAAGAGCTGAGTTTGAATCCCACCCCAGACAGGCAGGCAGGCAGACAGACAGACAGGCAGGCAGGCAGGCAGGCAGACAGGCAGGAAGGCAGGCAGACAGACAGACAGGCAGGGAGGCAGGTAGACAGGCAGGGAGGCAGGTGGACAGGCAGGCAGGCAGACAGGCAGGGAGGCAGGTGGACAGGCAGGCAGGCAGGCAGACAGACACGGAGAGAGAGACACAGAGACAGAGAGAGAGGGGGAGAAAGAGGAGTCCTCCTGCAATGAGCAAGCTGCAGAACATTTAACTCTCCTCTGGTTTCCCAGGCCCAGCCCCAGGGCTCCCTTTGTCCTCGGCCTCAGGAGCCTTTCAAATCCCTGGTTAAATGAAGGAGACTGTCGATTAGGCCTGAAATTTTCAGTGAATTGAATGAGGGATTAGCTGCTTAGCGGCCATTGACTTTATTGGTTTAAAGATGCGCTGTCCGGGTTTCTCAATCAGCCAGCTCTCTCTGACACCCAGGCTGCTTCCTTTCACTGTACAGATGTTCAGGCGTGCACGCATCTGAGTGCCATGAGTCCCCTTGGAGGGTGACACATCTACACACAGTCTGAGTGTGTAGTGGGTCTCCGTGATGGGCATGTACTTGTCACATTCACATTTCCCATTCCCATAGAACTTTAAGGCTTACCCACACTTTCTCACAAGAACAGGGAGGGGGGAGCATAAGGATTATTTTCCCCTTGTTGTTATGCCTATTTTACAGATATGCAAAGTGAGGCTCAGGGAAAGCTATGGGATTATGGGATTTGCCGACTCACACATCTCATAGGTGTCAATACTGTGATTGGAAACCTCATCTCCCGCCTTTAAGTCCAGGGTTCTTTCCCATCCTCTCCATGTCTGTGTACTGTACATGCATCTATATCCTATGTGCATTGTCAGCATGGCATGGCGGATAGAGGGCTGGCCTTAGGGCAATAAGAACCAGAATATCTAGTATTTATATGGCACTTACTACCATGTGCCAAGTGCTCTGCTAAGCATTTTACAAATAACAACCCTGGGAAATAGGGAACGTTATTATCCCAATTTTACAGATTGGGCAACTGAGGCAGATAAAGGTTGAATGACTCATCCAATGTCACACAGCTGGCAAATGTCTGAGGTCAGATTTGAACTCGGTCTCTGGGCCCAGCAGTCTATCCACTGCAGTGCTTAGCTGCCTCAGTAAGGTCAAGGGAGACCTGGGTTTAAGTCTTGCCACTTACAAATCAGTGACCCAGGAAACTCTCTATGAATGTATGTTATGGGTGAGGTGTCTTATCTGCTTCTATAGGCAAAGGGAATTTCCACACCAGAATGTCTTAAGACCAGTTAAGTAATAGATAGGGATCCAGTAGGTGTGAATGTGAACACTTGCACACATGTATACTGTGTGCCCCTGGGCATGCATCTGCATGTATGTTCACATGCATATTTAGATGTCTACATACATATTTATGTAGATTGTATGACTATATTGAGGCATATGAGATGTACATCTGTGTGTGCATATGTGTAAAGATTCATACATGCACCCATCATGAGCATTGCCTCAATACAGAACACATACATGTACTCACACATGCATGGATCTGAAGATGGGTGCATCATAAACTTCTGGGTAGATTGCACACGTGTGTGAGAATGCAAATATCTGTGCACAAGTCATTGTGTGCATATGAGAAGTGAAGGCAGCCGCAGGAGCTCACATGGTTTCTTCCCAAAGAGCCTTGAACAGAGTTTCTCCAGGGTACATATTCTGCCCCAGCAGAGGGGAGTTAGGAGGAAGAGAGCGTTCAGTGGGAAGCCAGCCTGCTTATTCCAGACAAAACTGAAAGCTGGCCAACATGTGGAACCCAGGCTTGGAAACTTCCCAGAGCCCTCCTCCCCAGGAAACCTGGATTTCAGTGGGAGTCTCTGGCGGTGGTCCCAAAGAGAGAGGAAAGGAGGGAGGGAGGGAAGTGTGAAGGAATATAAGGAACAGGCTCAGAGAAACTACAGCTCTGATACTTGGTGCAGAGGATGCCCTGAGGGAAGGGAATGAAGAGTTGTCCTTCTGCAAGAGAATTTCCTGTCTCTAGTGAGAATGGTCCCGGAATCAATATATAGGACAGAGCCCCGGAGAGGTGTCAAAGGACCTGGGTTCATATTCTGGCCTTGACTCTTACTACCTGGTGACCTTGGGCTTCAGTTCCCTATTCCTCAGTGTCTTCAGATGTAAAATGAAGAGGTTGGTCTAGATGACCTCAAAGGTAGCTTCTGGCTCCAACATTCTTTGTTCTAAGGCCCAAACAAACCTATGTTCCTCTGAGTCCATGCCTAGCAGAATTAAAGGTCACTAAGTTCAACACCCTCCTTTTTCAAGTGGGAAAACTGAGGCACAGAGGGGCAGTGACTTTCCTAAGATCAAGCAGAGAGGGCAGAATTGACACAAGAACCTAGATTCTATCTACCTAGGGGTCTTTTTGTTATACCACTCTGCCCTTTGGGCACATTCAGTATCTGATAGAAGTACCCAGAGGAAGCATGAGGGTGGGTGTCACCAGATAACTCAAGTATGGGGGAGGTAGAGATACTTAAAATCTGTACCACACTTCCTAACACATGATTATATTTTTGCCTTTTTATTTTATTTTAATTTTTTTGGAGGGGGGAGGGTAGGGCAATTGGGGTTAAGTGACTTGCCCAAGGTCACACAGCTAGCAAGTGTTTTAAGCGTCTGAGGTCAGATTTGAACTCAGGTCCTCCTGACTCCAGGGCTGCTGCTCTATTCACTGTGCCATCTAGCTGCCCCCAATCTTGCCTTTTTAGAGTAGCCTGTGATTTAGTGTAAAACATGCTGGAGACCTAGATTTGAGTCCCAGCACTTCTTTGTTAGCCCTGTGTCCCCACTGCCTTGTGCCTCAGTTTCTGCATCTGTAAAATAGGAATAATAATTGCCTGTAACACTTTCCTCACAGAGTCATGATTAGAATCTAACGTGATGATTTTCATAAAGCATTTCACAAACCTTAAGCGTGTGATTAGTAATTATTACCCCCTGTCTCTTGGTGCTTTCCAAGAAAAACACTTTGTAAAGCGCTAGACCTATGGGGTGGCTAGGTAGGGCAGTGTGTGGAGCGCTGCACATGGGATCCTGAAGAAACAAATTCAAATTCCACTCCATACACTTACTCACTGTGTGCCCCTGGGCAAGTTAGTTAACGTGTCTGCCTCAGTTTCCTCATCTGTAAAATAAGGATAATAACAGAACCTACCTCCCAGGGTCATTGTGAGGATCAAAGGAGATGAGATTTGAAAACTGCTTAGCACAGTGCCCAGCAAATAACAGGCACCACATCGATGTCCCTTACTATCGTTTTCTCTGTTTCCTGTGGGTGTCTGTGTCTTCTTAGCTCCACGACTAGACAAGGAACCCCTTGAAGGGAGGACTGATGTCTCCTGCTCTTTCCCTTATGTGTGAGAAACACAGCATTTTGGGAGAGGGATGAATCCTCTCAGAGTTCAGGAGAAATTCTTTAATAAATGTGATTGTCAATGGCAAGAAATCCTGCAGGGGAAAGAACCTTGGACTAGGTGCTTAAGATGATGTTAAGTTCCTGATCTGTTGACTTGGAGTCGGGAGTCTGGTTCTGAGGCCCTTGGAGGTATGACCTTGGACAAGTCACTCCCCATCCATCAGCCATATATAGGAAAAGGGTAACAGTCTCTCTGCCTTCCTCTCAAGGCTATCGTGAGAATTGATGAGATGATGTATATGGAAATACCTTGTAACTTCAAAGAGCTGGAGAAAGATAAATTGTTATGATCAGACAATCACTGTCTTGAGAGTCAGGAAACATGGATTCAGGAGACCACAGTCCCAGATGTGCCATTTAACAGCTTAATAGTGACCTTGCCCAAGTCCGTTTACCTACCAGAGTCTGTTTCCTCTTCTGAAGTTCCAAGCAATCTATGTTCTAACTTTTTACTCTAATCTTTTGTTTACATTCTAACATTCTAAGTTCTGCCTTCTGTAAGTTCCTTCTAATTCTGACATTCTATATTCTATGCTTTAACATTCTATGATCTAAGGCCCCTTCCAGCTCTGATATTCTATGTTCCAAGGTCCCTCCCACCTCTGACATTCTATGATTCAAGGTCTCTCCCACCTCTGACATTCTGTGTTCCAAGGTCCCTTCCACCCTCACATCCTATGATCCAAGGTCCCTTTCAGTTCTGACATTCTATGGCCCAAGGTCCTCTGACATTCTGTGACCTAAGATTTCTCCCAGTTCTGGCATTCTTTGTCCTCAGGCATCTTCCTTCTCTGACACTCTGTGATTCTCTGGTCCCAGCCTATGGATTCTGCAGCCACAGGCAGATGCATGAGTTTGTGGACATAAGAACTCTGCCACCTCTGCCTCAGGAAGATGGTATCAAGCCCACAGGCGCCTGTCTTGGGCTCCCTTTCGTTCAGAGATTTTACGTCAAGTGCTTTTCATTCAGAACTGTAGCCTTTAATATGTTTTACAGGAAGCCCTTTTATGTGTCAATAAAAAACAGAGCGATTATAGCAGGCTATGAAAGGCAGCAGCAAGCAGCTCGGAGCTGCTGTATGTTTAGAAAGAGCAGATACATTTCCCCAGAGAACGACATGATCAGTTCCTTTACTGGTTCATTATTGTATCAGTCATATACGAGATCTTGTTAAAGAAATACACAGCTTTCCACAATTGCTTTAGAGAAATAGAAAGAGAGAGACCCTCCTGGCTGACTCCAGTATAAATCCTTTTCTTTTTCATTACCAAGTCTTGAAGAAAAATAGATGGAGAAGAGCCAAGAGCAGAAAACAGAAATGCCAAGGGCAATTAACTTGGTATTTTAATAACTCTTTCTAATCCACAGGCTCTGAAGTCTTCCCCTGTTCATGGAATCAGAGAGGCTCTGATCTTAGGTAATGTTAAAAGAGGATGATACATCCAGAACACAGGAGATGATTGTCAGTGGTAGGTCTAGATGTGACAGAGACCTCAGAAGCCACCTAATCTAGTGCCACTTTCCCCTGGCCCTCATCAGGCCACCTCTAGAGCATGGCCACCTCTAAGTATTAGACTTAGGGAAGGACAGAGACAAACTGGAGTGCATGTAAAGTGGAACAGACAAGATAGGGAGGGGAATTGAAGCCGCAGGGATCAGCCAAAGGAATTGAGATATTTAGGCAGCTAAAGGCACAGTGGATATAGATCTGAACCTGAATTCAAAACCTGAGTTCAAATGCAGCCTTAGACACTTACTAGTTGTTTGACCTTGGGTGAGTCACCTCTCCGTTTCTTAGCTTCCTTGTCTATAAAATGGGGATAATGATAACATCTGCCTCCCAGCATTGTGAGGATCAAGCAAGTTAATAGATGCAATATATGTAAAATGTTTTGCAAACCTTAAAGCATCACTTAAATGCTAACTATTATTACTGTTATTTATTAGTTTGGAGAGGAATTTAAGACGACATAGTCTTTTCAGATCCGGTAACATGATAGATGTTTTGAAGTATCTTAAATGTTGTTGTCTGGAAGACTTGCCTGTACTTGCTCCTGGTGGTCAGAAAGAGAACAACAGGTGGACATTATAGATTTCAGTTTGATGTCCAAAAATATTCACTAATTGATAAGGCTGTGCAAAAATTACAGATTCTTCAGAAAGTAATGAGCTCCCCATCACCAGAGGTCTTCAAGCAGAGCCTTAGTTACCCTTTTGCTGAGGATTCCTGTTGAGACACAGATTGTATAGATGTCACTGTCTGACTCTGGGCTTCTGTGGGGCTGTACAGAAGAAAAGGCAGCAGGTTTCAGAGCAAGGACACTTGGTTTTAAGTCCCAAATCTACCCCTTCTTAGCTGTTTGACTTTATAACCTCCCTTAGCCTCAGCCACCTCTTCTGTAAAATGGAGAGTCCACATCTTTGCCCTATCTCATAAAGTGATCTTAAGGAAAGTGCCTTGTTAACTATCAAGTTCTACGGAATTGGATATCTGAAAATATCCCTAAGCTCCTCAGATGCCAGAACAGCTTCCTGAGTGAACTGGCCTCATCCTTCTCTCTCCAGCCTCCTCCTGAGCCCTGCCACAATCTAGTGACCAGCAGAAAGAAAAAACAAAACCACTGGCCTGAGCTAGAAAAAGGTGATCAGAGGATTTAGAGCTGGAAGGGACCTTTGAGGCCAGCCCTCTCATTTTACAGATGAGGAAACTGAGGATCAGGAAATCGGAATGAATTGTCCAAGGTCATAGACGGAGTACCAAGGAAAGATGGGAGATGAACTCAAATCCTGCTCACTTAAATCGAATTCACTCACAAGTCAAGACTTCATCCCATGACTACATGGGTTCTCTTTGAAAATGAAGGACAAACTATGACAACAAATTCATTGAGTTGTTTTTTTTCTCCAGGACAGCAAAGGTTCTTTTCTGTAACAGATATTCCTTTAGCACTGCAGACCCTTTCTCAGAATAGTGAGTTTTATTTTTTATTCAAATTTATTGAATTTATTCAAAAGGAAAAGAAATTCTAGATTTCCATTAGAGAGTAGTAAAAAAATAAAGAGGCATTTTTCCCATCCAAGTTCACAGATCTCCTGAAATTTGTCCATGGGCCAGGTTATGAACCACTGTGCTTCAGGGAACAGATATGGGGTTAGAGGTACAAAAGGAGATATGGGCTATGTAATGAGAGAGAAGGCTTGCAGTTTGAAGGACTGCATAAGCTGAAGCATGTCCAGAACATGGACAACAAAGATGGTAGAAGGTCTTGAGTCCCTGTCACCTAAAGATCAATGAGAGGACCTTGAGGAGATCAGATGGGGGGTGGGGGAGGAGGCACAATATTCAAGTATTCCAAGGATTGCATGTAGTAGAGAGGCCTTGTTCTGCTTGAACCTAGTGGGGAGAACCAGGAGAAATGGGCAAAAATTACAAAGAAGTAAGTCTAAGCTTAGTATCAGGAAAAATATACTAACAATATCCAAAAGCAGATGCCTCAAGGGGTAATGGGGTCTCCCTCATCCAAGCAGAGGTTGAACAGTCACTTGTCAGGTATGTTATGGCAGGAGAGTTTCCTTAAGTATGGACTGGATCTACCAAGGTCCTTTCTGATTCTCATATTCTGAGAATCTTTAATTCTATGGTGGAAAGGGCTAGTCATTAAAAATAAAATACCAGACTTGGGTATCATAGTTTTGGGCTCTTGTCTTCCTACTAGATTTTGCGTTTCATGAGACTTATGTCTTACCTCAACTTTCTATCTTCTAGCACCTAATATAAGGCTCTGAAGATGGTATCAATCAATCAATCAAAGGGCATTTATTAAGTACTTACTTGTGCCAGTCCTGGGAGCTAGGTAGACAAAGGCAGGACTGAAACTGTCCCTGGCTTCAGGAAACTTAGATGCCCACAGTGGGGCAGAGGGGAAATGTGCATCTATGTAAGTAAAGTTTAGAAGTATTACTTCAGGAGAGGTACTAGCAGGGGCAGGAAAAGACTTCCATTAGAACTGGGTTGAGCTTTGAACTAAGCTCTAGGGATTCTAAGAGGCAGGATTGTCCAGAGAGTGCATTGGTTTATGCGAAGTCGTTTGAATGTTGTCTTCCCCATCAGACTGCGAGTTCCTCCGGGGCAGGGACTATCTTTTGCATTTCTTTGTATCTCTAGCACTCAGCATAGTGACTGGCACATAGTAGGCACTTAAGCTTTGTGACTTGACTTGAAGAGTCGTCTTCATGTGGAGAGTGGTTTAGGGATAGAGAGCTTGGAAAACCTGGATTTTTATCCCAGCTCCAACACTTAGCCACTGTGAGACCCAGGGCAAGCCACCTAATGTTTCTGAGACTCAGTTTCCTCATCTGTCAAATGGGGATAATCATATTAACACCACCAACCCTCAAAGGGACATTGAGAAGGAATTATTTTTGTAAGGACTAGAGACATGAGAGCTGCTTTTACTTATACTTGCTCTGTCTGTGTTACTATATGCATGGGTTCTTGGGCAGCTGCAGCTGCAGCTGCAGCAGCAGCTGCCCCATGTCAGGGCCTGGCCTGTGGGATTGCCTAATAGGAAGAGGATTAAGGCTATGCCAGCCTCTTAAATTAAGTGCTAAAATAGAGCACTAGACCTGGAGTCAGGAAGATCTGAGTTCGAATCCAGCCTTACTAGTCCTGAGACCTGGGACAAATGTCTTCAGTTCTGTCTGCCTTAGCTTTCTCAATTGTAAAATGGGGGTAATAATGCCATTTACCTCTCAGGATTGTTGTGAAGAGCAAATGAGATCACGTTTGTAAAGTACTTAGCAGAGTATCTGGCATACAGTAGGTACTTAGTAAATTCTTGTTCTCCTTCTTAGGCTGGAACCTTGGGCTCTGGAGCTTATCACTACCAGGTTTTTACAACTTACTAGGTTTCATTTTCTTTCACTAGTCCAGGCCTGGTAAGAGGTCACCTGACCTGTTTCTGGCTGGATGAAGGGAAAGACAAGCAGACATGCCTGAGAAGAAGGGGATGTGATCTCAGGCACTCCAGGGGCCAGGCAGGGACTGAGGAAGGAAGAAAAGAGAAAGGGACCATTCCCGAGATACAATGGGCTTCTGGCCATCAGAGAGGATGGCAAACCTGGGCACCTGCAAATACTCCATGGATGTTAGCTCTTATTAGTAGGACAAATTCAGGGTTTCTGACAAGCTGCTAATAACAGCTAATGGCATCTGAAGACTTGCAAAAACCTTTATATACATCATCCCATTCAATCATCACAACCTTGGGAGGTAGATGGTGCTACTATTCCCATTTCACAGATGAAGACACTGAGGTAGAGAGATGACAGGTGACTTTCCAAAGGCCATACGACAATTAAGCATCTAGAGCATGATTCAAAGTCAAGCATTTCTGACTCTGACTCAAGCATTCTCTCTTTATATACTTCATATACTCTCCCCTCCTCAGGCCCTCAGTTTTCTCATCTGTATAATGAGGGTATTAGATTAGATCACCACCTCCCTTTCAGCTCCAAAGAGCTCATTTGATCCAATACCCCTACTTCACAAGTAAGAAAACTGAAGCCCAAAGAGATATCTGGAACGTCCAGGATCACACAGGGAGTTGGTGGCAAAGGCAGGGCTTAAAATTAGCCCTTCTTTTAGGAGAACTCACCCCACAGTGACCACTCTTCCTTTGATACATGCGATGCCTTTTACCTGGCATACCCTAAGCCCAGGGCAATGGAAATAGGGAAAACCCCATAACTGTGTATGGGAGAGAAGGGAGCATGAAGAAACATGAAAGGAAAATGTAACTGGGGGTTTATTAATTGTCAGCTTCAGTGCCTCAGCAGAAGGGGGAAAGAATAGCAAACTTTCCTGTCTCATTAATCTCCCCTCGAGCCGTGGCCCTGGCAGGCGCCCATTGTCGGCTGGGTCCAAAGCAGGCTCTAGTTTACCGCAGACATGCTAAGTGCCCCCAAAATGGGAGCTCTTTATTGAAAGCATTCTCTCTCCCCAGGCAGAGGTGCCCATTTGGAGTCCTTTCCAATTTATGTGCTTTTTCTCCAATGACTGCCCAGGGTAATTACGGCTCTTTTCACAAATGAAGTCGGGGGAGATGAGACAGAAACTCAGCTGTCAATATCCCCCACTCTAAAGGGAGGAGGCCGGGCAGTCCTGTCTGGGCCCAACACACAAAGCATTGATCCCATCCTGGGGGCCTCCAAGCATGAAAAGGAAAACACCTTAGGAATGGTGGGTGGGAGGGGGAGGATCATTCCTTTATCCAGACTCAAGCTCCTGTTAGGGCAGGACTGTGATACCCCCAAGGACCACCTGATTGTTCACAGGTGTTTGCAGATGAGATCTCACAGGGTAGGTGAGGTAGGGGAGGGCTGTTACCTCTAGAAGAGAGGGACTGTCTGCTGACCATGATCCCCAGGGAGGCAGTTTGTCAACAAACATTATTAAGTGCTTACTATGTGCCAGGAACTGAATGAAGCACTAAGGACACAAACAAAGGCAAAAACACAAGCCCTACGCTTAAGGAGCTCACATTTTAATGGGGGAGAAAGCATGTAAATACCTATTTACATCCAAATATATACATTGGACTTGGGAAGTAATCTCAAAGGCACTAGTGGTGGGTGAGGACTAGGAAAGAAAGTGGGAGTCTCGAAGCTGAGTCTTGAAGTAGGCTAGGGGAGCCAGAAGCTCAAGATGAGAAGAAAGAATATCTCCAAGATGGGCGACAGCCAGTGCAAATGTGTAGAATAGGGAGAAGAAGCATCTTACAAGTGAGGAGGTCAGCCAGTAGATTATAGACTATGTGGAGAAGAGTAAAGGATAATAATAGTAGCAAGATAGGAAGCAGGCAGGTGGTTAAAGGCCACATGCCAAATAGAGGACTTTATATTTAATCCTAGAGGTAATGGGGGGTTGGCATTGGAGTTTATCGAGTAGGAGGAATAACATGGTCAGATTGTGCTTTAGGAAAATTACCCTGGGAGCTGAGTGGAGGATGCATCAGAGCAGGAAAAGACCTGAAACACAGAGACCAATTAGGAGGCCATTATAATAATCCATATGAGTGGGGATGAGGGTCTAAAATAGGGTGATTGGTTGTGTGAGTGGAGAGAAGTGGACTCATTCAGGAGAAGTGATGGTAGGGATGACAAGATCTGCTAACAGACTGGATATGTGGGATAGTTACAAGGGAGCAGTTGAGGATATAGAGGTGACGAAAATAAGATCCCTACCCTGATAGAATGACTGGAGGTGATTAAACACAACTCGTAACTAGATTATGATCAAATATAATAGTAATAGCTTGCATTTTTGTAATGTTTTAAAGCCTGAAAAGTGCTTCCCAAATACTTCATTTGATTCTCATGACAATACTGAAGTATCATTAGCCCTATTTTAGAGATGAAGAAATTGAGGCAGACACAGGTTAACTGACTCACTTAGTGTCTCAAAGCTAGTAAGAATCTAAGGCCAGATTGGAATTCAGATCTTCCTAGCTCCGAGTCCAGAACTCTATCCATTTCACCACCTAGCTGCCTCTATGATCAGTGCATAAGAGTATGAAGAGATCAGATGAAGCAATCATTCCCATCTTGTGCCATCAAAGAAGACTTCTGCAGTCTTTAGTAATGCTCCTTGAAGGTTGGATAAGATGTCAACAGAAAGGGCACTTTTGGGTGTGTGGGTCCACATGAGCTAAGACATAAAAATGGAAGAGCAAGGGGAGTGTGAATGGGACACAGAGAGGTCTAGTCTGGCAGCAGTGAAGGCTATATGGGGCTTCAGAGGGGACACTGACAGGAGCCCATGAGAGATTATTACGCTCTGAGGAGATTCATGAGAGAAGAAGCTGGAAAGGCAAGTTGGGTTGACTGTGCATTCAGATCTCAATTCTGCTATAGGAAATTGTGTAACTGTGAGCAAGTGCCTTCCCTTCCTTTGAAACTCAGTTTCCTCATCTGTAAAATCTGGATGTTGATCTAGATGACTCCTAAGTTCCCTTCCAGCCTTGTAGCCTCTGTGGAGGACTTTGAATGACAAGCTAAGGGATTTAGGTTTTACCTTGTGGTTAAATCAATACCCACTAAGAAGTTTTAAGCAAGGGAAATAGTTGTAAGTTAGGAGAGTGACTCAGGTAAGAATCTCAGGGAAACAGCTCCAGCTCCAATGTTGGGATGACCTGGAGATCGAATCCCGGGCTCAGACACTTAGCACCCACCCAGAAACACCTGGCCATGTAACCTTGAGCAAGTTACTTAACCCCAATTGCTTAGGGGCAGCCAGGTGGCTCAGCAAGTAAGAGCACTGGCTCCAGTGTCGGGATGACCTGGATCAAATCTGGGCTCAGATACTCAGCACCACACCCAGAAATAACTGGCTGTTGTAACCTTGAGCAAGTTACTTAACCCCAATTGCTAAAAAAAAAAAAAATCTCAGGGAGAGTTAAAGCAATTCTGGTCCCTGATGTCCAAATATTATCACAGAATTAGAGTTAAAGCTAGAAAGAACCCCAAAGTCCAACAAATCCAACCCCCTCATTTTACAGACAAGGAAAAGGTTAGGAAAATTTAGTAATTTGTCCAAAGTCACATGGGTAATGAATAGCAGAACTGAGATTCAAACCCAGATCCTCTCATACTTGATCAAACATAAGCAAAATAGGACAGGGTGAGAGGTCACTGGTATGAGTCAATGCAGCTTGGAGTGGGGATGTGCCAGTCTAAGGGCTAAAGAAAATAGCCTTAAGAGGGCAGAGATGATGACTATGAAAAAGAGTCTTCTAGACTAGCTGGAAATTCTAAGAATATGGAGGTAGTAGATTCCCTTGTCATGCCTTCCAAGTCCTTGGCTCTAGCATCTAACTTTAACCATTCACTTCCTCTGGTTTGGACAAACCCTGGTCCTCCTCAAGCAATCTTCTTCTGGACTTATGAATCCTGGGAAGAAAGTCCATCCTTAGGCTCCAGCTGTGGAATAGACCAAAACCTTGGACAGCTCCTAGGATATAATTGGTGGCAAATCTTTAGGTTCTTCAACAGATTTAGCTTTCCTTTGTATGAAAACAAATCAATAATAAATAATGTACAGAATAGTGTTTTCTTGCTCTCTAGTTCTCTGTGTCTCACTTTGCACCTTTCTTTGTATTTCTGTTTCTGTGTGTCACTCTGCCTCTCCCTGCGTCTCCATGTGTCTTTCTACTTCTTTGTCATTGTGTATATGTCTCTCTCTATCTCTGTGTCTGGCTATCTCTCCCCCCTGCCTTGTGTGTGTGTTTGTGCATGTGTGTGTGCCTGCCTGCCTAAATGTCTCTCTCCCTTTTCCTCTCTGTTTTTTATCTGTTTTTCTACCTATGTGATCCACCCCCCCCTTTCCTTTTTCTATGTCTACATGAAATTAAATATCCAGCTTTGACAAAAACACAATACCCTCTCAACCTCAACCTTCTGGATATAGTTCTAAACCAAACTGGGGTAAAAAGAAAGAGAAGCAATTATCCCAGAGCCTAGGCTAGAATCTCAGGTCCTCAATTCAAGTCAACAAATATTTATTAAATGATAATCACTGGGAATAAAAATACAAGCAAAAAAGAAAGACAGTATATGTCCTCAAGGAACGTAGGTTCAAATGGTGGGAGAAAACACATAAAAGGTTGCTTTTCAACTCTATGGTATTCCTTTTCAGGACCATAAAGGAACCACATGTGAGAATAGTCAGTCATGAATTTATTAACTCATACTTAGCAGACAATCCTAACAATCTCATAATCTGGTTTCCTAGCCCTCACAGATTAGAAATAGCAATCTAGAAGAAGGTAAATTGGGTGAGACTATTAAAGGTAGGCTTCCTGACAGCAGAAGTGACAGCTGTCAACCTAACAGCAAAGGAGGAGACAGACACTCAAAGAAAGACACAGAATTCAATTGCCAACAGCACAGTGATGTGTATTCCTAATGATGACCCTGAGTCATCAAGAAAAGATTGTTATGTTCAGCATCCTCTGAAAAAAGGCAAGCGAGTATGAGACATTTCTATGCAAAACTGCTTTAAAGAGTTTTTTTTAAGGTTTTTGACATCTAAAGAGGTAAAATTTCAGAGATAAGAGGGAACTTAGAGATCCTTCAGGCCACAAAACTCCTGAGTTCAGTCCAAATAAGATAAAAATGTAATTGGGAAATGTTTAGCAAAATAAACAAAAATGCAATTTGCCATAAATAATATTAGCCTGTAGAGGTTTTTTTTAGGTCAACATGTGGCATATATATCTTCAGTGGCTAAGTGGATAGAGCACCCAGCCAGGAGTCAGGAAGACTCATCTTCCTGAGTTCAAATCTGACCTCAGACACTTGCTAGCTATGTGACCCTGGGCAAGTCACTTAACTCTGCTTGTCCCAATTTCTTCATCTGTAAAATGAATTGGAGAAGGACATGACAAACCAGTCCAGCAACTTTGCCAAGAAAACCCCAAATGAGGCCATGGAGAGTCCAGCACAACTCAAACAGCTCAACAACAAAAGGAGATTCTTGCATAGAGGTCTCAGGTATCTCTCCACTGAAGAGACTGGGTTGAAGGAAGTGGGCAGAGGGTGTCAGTGATCCCAGGAAAAAAAGCATCACCCACAAAATCTCCTTAGGTTGGAAAGGTAGAAGGTGATTCAAGAGAAGTCATCTGGTTGACCTCCCCCCCCCCCCCACACACACACTTTCAGGCAAGTGTGGCATGGCTAGCTCCATTTGACAGATGAAGCAACTGAGGCCCAGAGAGGGACCTGCCCTATTTTCCCATTCTCTGTTCTCCGGCTTTCCAAGGGGGAACATGAAAGTCCAGGTTCACTAGAAACACAGCAGGGAGCCTTCTTGGGAGCAATTAACCTCATTTCCTAAGAAATTTACATATCTTTGCCCTAAAGGAGCTGAGATTTTGTCAGAAAGTCTCTTTTAACTCTCTCCTCCACCTCAGTTCAGAGTCCCCCTTCCTTCTATCTCCACTGTCTTTTGGACTTCTATGCAGGTCAGAGCCCTGCAAGTCATTAACTCTCAGGATGCTGCCTCTGATCTTCAGCAGATGAGTCCCTCCTGCAAATTTAGAACATTTTGGCTAATAGGACAAAATGTTATACAATGGGAAGGAAACAGGGGGTCTGGATTCAAATTCAGTGTGACCTCTCTGATCCTCAGTTTCCTCATTTGTAAAAACAAAGGTGTTGAACTAGGTTTCAAGTTACTCAAAAGACCCTGCACAGCTCTAAAATTGTAATCCTGAGAGTGGATTCGTGCTACACAGGTGAAACAATCGAAAAGAACTTCTCTCAGATCTTTTTGCTTCTCTCCATCCTTACAGCCTGGCTTTGACTCAGGTCCTCCTTCATTGCCTCTGGACTGGACTTCTACAATAGCCCTGTAATTGGTCTACCTGCTTCGAATCTGTCCCCACTCCAATCCAGACTCCATACAGCTACTAAGGTCATAGTCTTAAAGCTCAGTTCTGGCCATGTCGCTCCCCTGCTCAAGAGGTTCCAGAGCCTCCCTTTTGTATCTAGGATCAACTACAAATCCCTGTGTTTAGCATTTAAAAAGCCTCCACAACTTGGCTCCAACCTGCCTTTCCAGCCTGATTACAACATTATTCCAGACTTATTACAATACCTCCATTTCCATCACCACATATTCTATGGTCCAGCCTCCTTGCTGTTCTCCCATAACATCTCAGCTTTCATCTCTGTGCCTATGGACTAGCCCTCATATCTAGAATGCATGCCCTCTTTATCTCATCTCTTAGAATCCCTAGCCTCCTTGAAAACTCACTTTAAGCTTTCAAAGATCCCACCTTCTGCATGAAGCTTTTGTTGATCTCCTCAGCTGCTAGTGCCCCTCCCTATTCAAATTACCTTTTATTTTTTTTGTATTTACTCCTCTGTTTAGGAGAGGCATTGTCATGTAGTAAATAAAGAACTGGTCTTGGGGCCAGAAAGACCAGCGTTCAAGTTCTATCTCTGACTGGGAGACCCTGGATGAGTCACTTCACTTTCCAATGTGCATATGGGTGCCAAAAAAATGGTGCAGGGTATATTAAAGGGGATATTATATCCTACAATATAACAAAAAGCTCCTGGAAGGCAGAGATTGTTTCATTTTTGTCTTTGTAGCCCCAGTAGCTGGCAATATTTGTTGATTGACTGATTGATTTGAAAGCTCCTAGGATTTTGAGCTGGAGAGGACCTCAGAGATGATCTAGACCTCCTCTGCTCTCAGGATCAAAGGGCTTGTTTGATCTTTGTAGTATTCATCTATCTGCATTGCTACTATGGAAAACTTTGTTTCTTCTCACAAAGACTAGTTCAATCCTATTGCACATTCCTCAGAACATAATAGACCTTGGTAGGGCCGCGTGACTGACTTTGAGATCTCTGACCTAGCCCAACTTCCCCTTTTGGAATGGGCAGACTGGATCATTTCCCAACTCTTTTCCAGAACCGGAATTCTGATTTTATGATTTTACAGTTGATGATTTTACAGAAGGGGAATCATTTACCCAAGGTTACATAGCTAATAAGGAGAAAAACTAGAACTAGGCTCCAGGTCTACTGATTGCCAGTGTCTTTCTACCACACTCCAGTGATCACTTGGACCATAGTTAAGTATGGTTCCTTCTATGCGAAAATATGTTTTTCACCTATGCGTGAAGAGGAGCTGGCAGGCATCCATGTGCAAGCCTGGTCTGGGGGAAGCCACCTCTTAATGTGGAGAAGCTATGTTGGGAAGGGTCTACCAGCCCCCCCCCCCCCCCCCCCCCCCCCCCCCCCCCCCCCCTTCCCCAGGGTCCTCCTCTGCTATACGCAGGGCTGTGTCAAGGAGATGTGCCCTGAGGTGACTCTGCTCAGCTGGGGAGAGACAGAGAAAGTTGAGTGTTACTGGGGATTAGGTCTGCAAAGACAGGCTAATGAGGCAATTTAAAAACAATTGTTTGGAAGACACAGAAATCTGGGTAATAATAGACTACAAGACAACTGACCAGAGAATTTTCTCTGGGCCACTAACCAAAAATCTCTCTGTATACATGCATAGGTATACAAATGGGTAGAGAAAAGAAGAGAAAGATTGAAGAAGCCACCAATGGCAGCTGCTTATCACATCTCCTTGACAACTTGGGCCATTCTTGCTGAATACATTTCTAGAGCACCGGGATGGCTCATCTACTCAGCCATCCTGGCCCAGGAGCATGTGTCTGTGTCTGTTGTATGCTCTCACCTATGCAGATGCCCAAAAAGGCATGCTCCACACAGACACAAAATAAATGCATGCACACACATTATAGAACTGGAAAGAGCTTAGAGACCATCTGACCCAACCCCCTCATTTTGTAGAAGGAACTCAGGCTTAGAGAAGGTCACACTGATATCGAATAGCCAACCAACGGGGAATTGGGACTAGAAGCCAACTGCTCTCGCCCTGGGTTCTAGATATACAGAAAGAACCTTTGCATACACAAATATGGATGCACACAGATATATAGACATACATACCCAAAAACATCAAACACAGAAACATGTTATAAGCATAGGCATGCCATCATAAATACATGCACATGTAATTTGCATGACATGCATATGGATGTATATAATCACCCATGATTATATACTGAGATACAGATATAAATACAGATAGATTTGTCTATGCCAGTGTACAGACACTCAGAAAGAGATGCATATACACACAGATATTAGACGTATGCAGAAACAAACACATGTGTGCATATGGGTGCGTATACATAAGATGCATGTACATGTAGGTCACTGGAATGTCTGAGCATTGCATACATGCAGATACATTTGTGTACACAGATACCAACATACAAAACAGACATGCTTTTAGTGAGTGTATGTAGTCACAGAAATATGTGTATATAGATGGATGAGCATATAAGCACACATGTGCATGTGTGCATGAAGACACACATGCATACATAAGACAGCACACACATCGGTATGGAGATGCACACAGATTGAGAGGGTGTTTTTTTCTGGAAGAAAAAGTCTTCCCCATATGAGAATAGTCATGGATGATTGTTCACTGTGTTCCCAAGATTGGCGCACTGCAGGGGGAATAGACTTTGATCCTGGGGTGGGCCAAATAATAGGCTCTGGGCAATACAAGTTGGCATGGTGTGAAGCTAGGGCAACCGTTACTTAAATGGCTGTGCTTTCCAAGATGGCTCTTCCTTTGCTTGGAGTTATTGACAAACACGCCACAGGCCTGATGGGGCTGTATCAACACCCAGAATGGAATTGGGGCATGTAAAGAGATGCACTGGGTTGGCAAGGAGGCGACATGAGCTAGTTGAATCCTAGATCTGTACACCTCTGCAGCAATTCTCCTCAGTCTTGAGAGATGATATCCCCTTCACTTCAGCAGTTGGGGAGAGGTCAGCACAGGCAGCCACCAGGCCTTCCCTGATAACCCACTTTCAGTCTCTCCCCATGTTGGTCATGGGCATTCTCCAGCTGGCCAACTCTGTCAAGGAATTTTTATTCTCTTCTTCTAATCCAGCAGGGACAAGACTGGGTTGGGGGGAGGGGGAAGCAATGTTTGCCTAGATCAATAAGAAAAGCAGCACGGAGTAATGGATGGATGGCCAGCTTTGGAGTTCAAAAAAGGTCTGAGTTCGAATTCTGCTTTTGATATGTATGAGCTATGTGACCCTGGGCAAGTCACTCAATCTCTCAGTGCCCCCAAGACGACTCTCTAGGACTACAAGTGACAGATAATTGGCCAAACTAACTGTATGCATCATCAGAGACAGTTCCTACACCAATGAAACCATAGGTCAGGTTAAAAAAAAAACAGGAATGAGGGAGGAAATAAGCATTCATATAACACCTGCTAGTGTCAGGCTTTTTTTTTTTTTAACAAAGGTTATCTCATTTGATCTTCACAATAACCCTGGGAAATAGGTGCTATTATTATCCCTATTTTACAGTAGTGGAAACTAAGAGTTGAAGTGACTCCCCCAGGTTCACATAGTTAGTCAGTGCCAAAGGCTGGATTGAAACTTAAGTCTTCCCAACTCCAGGTCCAGTATTCTTTTTTTTTTTTAGAGGTCAATTGGGGTTAAGTGGCTTGCCCAAGGTCACACGGCTGTGTGTGTGTGTGTGTGTGTGTGTGTGTGTGTGTGTATGTTAAGTGTCTGAGGCCGGATCTGAACCCAGGTCCTCCTGACTCCAGGGCTGGTACTCTATTCACTGCACCACCTAGCCGCCCCCTCAGGTCCTATCCACTGGGCCACCCAACTGATGAAATAAGAGAAAGCACATATGGGTAAAAGACCTTGGTCTAATTTTTTCTGATTCCTTGTGCTCCCCTTCATCATACTTTAATTTCCTTTTGCCATGGTTCCCCTTTGGACCAGAGACCAGATAAAGGTATTGGGAGGAGGAGGAAGGTTAGGGGAGGAGTGATATAGAGGAGAAAGCCCAATATGTCAGTGCCAGTAAAACAATGTGTCATCTGCCTTAAGGGTTAGTCCCAGCTTCTCTTAGATCCCTAAAGATTCTAGGACTTAGAGTTGGAAGGGATTCTAAAGAGCATTAAATTCCACCCCCTCCTCCTTTTATAGATGAAAAATATGAGGTCTGGAGAGACTAAGGGATTTACCAAAGGTCACACAGAAACAGAAATAGTAAGAAACAGAAGCAAAATCTAACTCAGTTGCTTGGACCCAGCACTTGTAAGAGTCAACATCAAAGATCCCAGGAGGTGATGGATGGCCACATCAGCCACTGGATATTAATCCACATCAGATAGACCAACATGGCACCCTGGAAATAGCCCTAGCTTTGAAGTCCTAGAACCCATTAGATCTCAAACTGGAAGGAGCCTCAAAGGCCACAGGGACCAATTCTATCACTTTACATATGAAGAAACTGAGGCCTGGGGAGGCTGAATGATTTGCCCATGGTCACACAGGTAGTAAGAGGCAAGTATTGTAACTCCAACTCTATCCACTACATTAAGCTGCCTCTCATAAGGACCTGACTTAGAGGTCCTGAGTGTAAAACTCAAGACCATTTGGGTGATTCTGGAAAAGCCACTCAGTTTCTCTGGGTCTCGATTTCCTCATATGTAAAATAATAGAATTGGCCAGGATAACCTCTAATGTCAATCCATCCAGCTTCAAATCTGTGATCCTATTAATGTTGTAGAGTCCATTTGAAATCCTAAACAGAACAAAGGCCACAAAATGGTCAGTGGAATATTCCACCAGCCAGAGGAACACTGCTCATGCAGAAGCTGAGGAAATCCAGGACTAGGAAGAGAAAGACCTGGGTTCTAGTCTCAGATCACCACTGACTGACTATATGACCATGGCAAATCCCTTCCCCCTTCTGGGACTCAGTTTCTTTTCCAGTGAAATAAAAAGTTTGGACTAGACAGT
This sequence comes from Petaurus breviceps papuanus, assembly GCF_028583685.1. Classification (NCBI taxonomy): domain Eukaryota; kingdom Metazoa; phylum Chordata; class Mammalia; order Diprotodontia; family Petauridae; genus Petaurus; species Petaurus breviceps. The sequence continues at coordinate 4,564,674 of NW_027187338.1, forward strand.
CTCTAAGGACTTTGCAGTTCTAACGTTCTATAAATCTAGCATTCCTGCCATGTTCTCCCTCCCCCCTCCACCTCATCTCTCAGTATAATTGAGGTAGGAACATGACAGGGAATCACAAAGGTGAGAAAATGATCATCTCTGCTGTTGGTTGAATTCATCAGCACAACCCCGACGAGACCATAATGGGTGTTTCCATTTTGAGCAGACACATTATCTTAATGCCTCGCCAATTTTTGCCATTAGCCACATTCCCAGAATGTCACCTCGTTTGCACATCCCTGAGACTGGAGGGTCACAGCAGCAGACAGATGTCACATGCTTGACATGCTTTGGAAGCTTTGTCTGGCTTTCAAGTTCAACAAACATTCCTTAAATGCCTACTATGTGTAGAGCCCTATACTTGACAAAGGGAATTTTAAAAATGAAAAATGACAGAGTCCTGTCTTCAAGGGGATTTTAATCTAACTTAAAGGACACAGCAAGCTTATAAATCAGGTAAAATGTGGTACTGACAAAGGAGAGATCCAAAGTGTTCAAGGAACGTTGCAAGAAGGAAAGGAAGAGGGAAAATTGGTCCAGTGGAAAGAGCCCCGACTCTGAGTCAAAAGACCTGGGTTCAAATTTTGCCTCTGATGTTTGACACCTCTATGACTTTGGACAAATCATTCAACCTCCTTAGAACTCAGTTTCCTCTATAAAATGAGGGGATCAAAAAATGGCTTCTGAGGTCCCTTCTGGCTTTAGATCTATAATCCCCTGATTCTTCAGTACTTTCTCTGAAGCCTTCCCCCAGAATTTTCCTGAATTGCGCTCTCTCTTCTATAAGTTTATAGAGCCATATAATGTTACAGCTGGAAAGGACCTCAGAAACCATCTCGCTCAACCCACACATTTCAGAAATGGGATAAACTAAAGCTTGGAGAGAGACAGTAGCTTCGTCAAGATTACATGCACAGTGAGAGCAACCATATTGAGAGTTGGGTTAAGAACCCAGGTCTTCAGGCTCCACATCTAGGACTCTTCACTCTGCAACCTGTTGTCATCCCCCGCCCCCGCCCCCAACCCTGTTCATGACAATCTCTGTTGTCTCTTACATCACCAGTAGCCTTTTCAGACTCTGTTGGAGCCCTGGTTGGCTCCAAAAGCTCTTAGGGAACCAGGAAAATATCCACCCAGCTTTCCTGGCAATCTTTCTCCCAACATTTGTCAATTGCTGAATAAATCATTTCCCCTAAATAGCCTCAGGCCCCCCAGCCCAGTTGGTCCACAGCTTAACTGTACAGGGTTCCCTGAGCCAAAACTAAATCACACCACCATGATTGCCCACCTTCTCCCCCCTCCCCAACCAGGCCCAGAACCCATCCCCCAACAAGAGTGGGAGGATGGAAAGAGAAGAATAAGGAAGTCTTGGGAAAATGAAAAGGGAGAAGAACTGGAGAAGGCACTGCAGCTGGTTCCTGGGGGCTGTGCCCGCAGCCATCTCCACTGCCTATAAGTGGCTGATGCTTCTGTGAATCTCCCAGAATCCCCATCCTGATGGTGGCTTTTTGGTGATGCTGCTAAACTATGTTATTACACTTGTCAGAGCACTCAACAGAAGCAAAAAGTTCTTTGCAGTGTGTACAGGTGCCTGTGTAATAAAAGAAAGAAGCAACTGTCACCCTGATGCCTCTCCTTCCACCTCCCTTCCCCCACCCCTACCCCAAGCCAGTGCCTGAGGCTTCTTAAGCTGAATTAGGCTGGTCCACTACCAGGATATTCTAATGTTTCCTTCTCTAACTAGAAAGCTAAGTGTGATAATAATCCAATGAGATGGTTCAGTATAGAGGAAAGGGCCCTGGAAGAAGAGCCAGGAGACGTAGGATAGAGTCATGGTTCTGTCACTAAATGCTTTTGTGATCTTGGGCAAGTCATTTCCCTTTTCTGGCTCTCCATTTTTTATATTTGTAAAATTAAAAGGAACACAATATCATGGGTAGCATATTGATTTGGAGCTAGGAAAACCTGGGTTTAAATCTCACCTCTCATACCTACTAGCTGTGACCTCTTGAAGGCAAAATGGTAAGAATAATATTTGTGCTTCTTATCTCCCCAGAATGTTTGAAGTAAAACACTTTATTATAGAAACATGAGCTATTATGATTTTTTGTGAAATTATAATAAATGCCCTAGATGGGTACCTCTCTAAGAACAAACAATTCATCTACTTAGGCTAGAGATAGAGCTGGTGAGAAATAATCAGTCAACCCAAATGATAGCAAGAAGCCTCAGACCTGAAAATGAGGGTGAATGTTATTTTGACCCAGAGCAGGAAGGGAAGTGAGCTGGGTAAGGGCAGCTATAGAAGGACTCCTTTCCCAAGGTAGAATGATGGCACTCTCCTCAAGAAGAGGCTAGACTTTAAGATCCATTAAAGACATTGAAGAATCCATCCCTTGGATTTTGGCATTGCTCAGCCTAGTTAGCATCCCTAAGAGACTGTTCTCTTCTCAGAACTATGCTCCTTGAAGGCAGGAACTACTTTTGCTTCTTCTCTGTTTCTCCAGGGTTTAGCACAGTCCTTGAAGCATCATTAGTGGTCAATAAGCATCTGCTGATTGATTGATTGGAACTTATACTAAACAGCAATTACCTTTTGCCTGAGGGCTATTATCTTTCACTAGAGAAAAGCAGCACAGTGTAGTAAGGAGACAAGGAAAAGGAAGGAGAAAAGGTGGAGGAGGAAAAGGAGAAGGAAGAAGAAGAGGAAGAAGAAGAGGAGGAAGAGGAAGAAGAAGAGGAGGAGGAGAAGGAGAAGGAAAAGGTAAAGGAGGAGAAGGAGAAGGAGGAGGATGAGGAGGAGAAGAAATGGGAGGAGGAGAAGAAAAAGAACAAGAACAAGGAGGGAAAGAGGAGAATAAGGTGATAGTAATAGTTTTTATGGAGTCTGTGGGGAGCTAAGGGAAAGTTACCAGGTGCATAATCAAAATATAAGATACTAAGTAATGTCAAGATCTATGCATTGGTGGGGCCGCCAGGTAGCACAGCAAATAAGAGCACCAGCTCCAGTGTTGAGAAGACCTGGAGATCGAATCCCGGGCTCAGACACTTAGCACCCACCCAGAAACACCTGGCCGTGTAACCTTGAGCAAGTTACTTAACCCCAATTGCTTAGGGGCGGCCAGGTGGCTCAGCGAGTAAGAGCACCGGCTCCAGTGTTGGGATGACCTGGAGATCGAATCCCGGGCTCAGACACTCAGCACCACACCCAGAAATAACTGGCCGTGTAACCTTGAGCAAGTTACTTAACCCCGATTGCTTTAAAAAAAAAAAAAGATCTATGCATTGGTGTACAGGTCTCAAAGTTCCCTGCTTTCTTATTCTTTGGCTTTGAAAGACTTCCTGTCCACTGTGTAAGTCATAGAGAACAGGTAACTGCTGTGGTCAGACTGTTTCCCACAAAGTTTAGGATGTGAACTTCTGGATTGTTATGCAAAAAACAAGGAATAGGGAACTATCAATCAGGCTAAGGTTTGGGGTCTAGGGACTGAGGTGTTGCAGGCTGCCATATGCTGAGCTTACATCTATGGCAACCAGGACTGGAATTAGAAAAGCCAATTCCAGGGCTAAGGCCATCACTGTGAAGGTGACTCAGGTCCTGGAACAAGGCAGTTTTAGAGCATGAGGAGGAAATTTCCTAAGAATAAAAGAGTGTTGACTTGCAAATCCTGGTAGATTTGTAAACCATTCATTTCCTCCTCATCTTTGCCTTACAGAATTCCTCTCTTGAAGACAAAGTCCAAGCACCATTTTCTACATGAAACCGTTCCTGATGCCTACCCAAACACTTGTGCCCTCCCTTCTCAGGCCATCTTGTATTTATTCTCTTTACATTTACTCTGTACATACTTGGATATGTAATTGTCTTTCCTATTAGAATGTTAGCTCTTTGCAAATTGTGATTGCTTTGTTCATCATATTTATTTCCCCAGTACCTAATATAGCACAGAAGTTAACACATAGTACTACATGCTTAGTAAATCTTTATTAATTGATTGATAAGGCCAACCTCATTCTCTTAGCTTTCTTCTGTCTTCCTGTCTTAATTTATACTTTATGACCCAGATACACACCCCTCCCCTCATATTTACTCTCCACAAATGGCAAGTGAGGGTAATTCCAAAAGTCCCCTGTAGAACCCAAAGAATGGAGGCGGTAATAGGTAGTAGTTCAGCATGGCAGCTGGGTAAAGGGCAACATGTAGAAACATTTAATACTTTTTCTTTCATTTTTACTATGTTCAGTAAACTATGTGGCTTCAGTATGTTGAATGCTTGTGTCTTGTGAATGTGGAAGTCATTAACTAACAGGAAGAATATAGATGCAGGTTGGAGGTGGAACCACTGATTAAAAAATTTTTGAACAATATTTCACATCATCCTCTAGTTTAAATTAAAAATATAACCAGTATGTGCTTTGAACCGTTAGGCACTACGTGTCATGAAAGTGTGGCATGCTCTGTAGCACATATGACAGAGAGTCTCTGATGGGACCTTCTGCCTGATGACTTGAGTAGAATGACACCTGGTGGGCATCTCCTATATTACATGTTCCTTTGTATAATTAATAGCATGATGCATTGCCTTTCTGTAGCCTTGAGAAAGAAGGAAGGAGATAATACCCAAGCTGATTTGAACTGGTTACATTACTACATTGTCCATGCTACATGTTATACATAAAAGCTGATACACACATACCCAAGGTATCACAATAATGATAGCTGACATACAAATAGTGTTTGACAATTAGATACATATTCTCATTTAGCTAAGTACAAAGAAAAATTCCTTCACAATGAGAGCCACAATGGAGTGTCCTTTCTCATAAGGCAGTAAGTTTCCCATTACTAAAAGTCTTCAAGAAGAGTCTGCGTGGTCACTTGTTGAAGATGTTATGGAAGGGTTTCTTGCTCCAGGATGGGTTAGACTAGATGTTGTCTGAGATCCTTGCCATCTCTGTGAGGCTGTGATTCTCTGATTCTCCAATCCTCTATATTCTGACTCTCCTTCTTTGCCATAGGCAAGGACCTCCTGCTGTGTGTCCCATGTTATATAGATCTGTTTAGAAAAATGTATGACAGGCAGGCGGGGGTGGTATGGGAGGGTAGAGAAGAGAAGTGATGAGTCAGGATAGAAGAGACTATTGAATTAGGGACTGGATTCCAGAAACATGAACAGGCATGAGAAACATAGAAGCTATTTTAAAAACTGGGAAGCATGCTATGGATTAGAAACAAGAAAGTCCTGTAACTTGGAGGCTCGGGACAATTGGAGCCACAGTTAGGACAAAGGTCTCTGAGCTGGAACAGAATACTATACAAAACAGAACTTGCTACATTCCCCTCCAACCTCAGCCCTCCTCCACAATTCCTTGTTCCTACCAAAGTTACCACCACCCTCCTAGTCACTCAGATTCCTTGACTCTTCCTCTCCCTCCTCTCTTCACCTCTCCCCAAACCCGATCAGTTGCCGGGTCTTATCAATCTATCTCCATCACATTTTTCACACCCATCCCCCTTCACTAGTCTTACATGGCCACAATTCAAGTTTGGATCTCATCACGTCTTGTCTGGCTTTTTGCATTAACCTCTCCAGAAGCAGCTGGTGGCACAGTGGATAGTGCACTGGGCCTGAAGTTCAAAGACCTGAGTTTAACCCTGGTCTCCGAAACAAATTAGCTGTGTGACCCTGAGCAAGTCACTTACCCTCTGTTTGCCTTAGTTTTGTCAACTGTATGACAGGGGTAATATAGCAACTCCCTTTCAGGGTTGTAAGAACCAAATAAGATAAAATTTGCTTTTGCCCTAGAAAAGTATGGACCTGAATCATAACATGTACCTTTGTCTAGGGTTTGTGCTCTAAGACTACTACAATAAAATAGTCCATTATATCTTACAAGTTAAATGACTGAGATTGAGTCAGTGGTCCCCCCCTGAGGAGGGACAAAAGGGATGTTTGGGGTAAGAATTGGGATCCCTTGAGGAGGCTCCTCTTAGACAAAAGCAAAGTCAGGAAGCATCTTACAAATGCCTTGCTATAGCATTATAAGGAAAATGTTCCAAGAGAAGAGATGCCACTTCAGAAGACGAGATGGGGGAGGAGATTTCAGAGTATAATCCAATGGATTGAGTAGTAGAGATAAGACAAGTCTTAAGAGAGGGGGGCCATGACAATAGGACCCCTAAGGGCTTTGCTGTGTAGTACAAACTGATGGAGGACCACAAAGAAAGTGTAGCAGAGTTTCTGGACCACCATAGTTTGCCCAACCTCCCCAGCCCCGGGAAGCTCACTTTCCAAATCTCTACACTCTCAGGCCTCAATCATCCCAACCTCGTTATAGCCCTGGACAGAAGGTAATGGAATGTCCTAAGGCCCTGTGTTATCCTCAATAGTCCCCCACCTCCACCCACCTCTTCTTCCTTAGAAGTCAGTGAAATATCCAGGATTCCATTCAGACCATTATAAGGCAAGTTTTTCAGCAGCTGTGAAGTCAACAAGGTGTTATCACTACATTCTAGCAGTCACAATTATTCAGCTCCTTCCCAATGTGAACTGCCATTTGATCGGTATAAGCCCCTCCAAACTGTACCATTAAGAGGAATTATGGGAGGCCAGGAGAGACAATCGTCCCCTAAGGATGCCCTCTGAAGCTAAGCCTGCAGGATTAGCCAAATCATTTCAATATCACTTACGGGGCAGGGACATCCCAGCACAATCCAGGGAGAACGCTGGTGCTTGACTCTGACAAGGGGAAAGTGCCCAGATGCATGGTTATGTCTGTGCCTTGGGAGCAGCACCAACTGCAGCAGGAGGAGGGCTCGTTCTCTGATGCCTTTCATTCCCCTCTGCACAGTAACTCTTGTAGTTTTCCTTCCAAAGGACCAGACCATAGTCACAGAAGGGGAAAAACGGCAATCTTAAGGTCCTGAGTTCAGATGTCCAGAGTACTCTAGCATCTTAGAGTTAGAAAAAAAAACCTATGAGGGCATCTGCCTCATTCACTTCATTCCTGAAGCATGGTTCTCTTCTCCACAACGTAAATTTCCTCTAATACATGAACGCCCAAAGCACAGTTGGTCAGACTCAGTTCAAAGATGTCCAGTGATGGGGACCGTAGACACAACCATCTTTCCAGTCTCTGGAGCTCATAGCCTTGGCATTATCCCGAACTCCTTATGCTCCCTTGCTTCTCCTATACAGTCAGTTCCCAAATCTTGTCATTTCTACCTAAACAACATCTTTTGAATCAGACCCCTTCCCTCTACTCACACATCTACCACTTTAGTTTATACTATCTCACTTAGATAATTGTAGCAACCTCCTAACTGATCTCTACTGTAGCCTATTCTATGTATTGAAGCCTTAAGCTCAGATCTGACCAGGTGAATACCTTACTCAATCAACCTCAGAAGCTTCCTATTCCCTTTAGAACCCAATATAAACTCTTTGGTTTAACTTTTAAAGACCTTCTCCTCCAGGGGAGAAAGTGAGGCTGGTGGCTTTGCACAGCCCTCTCTCACTTCAATCCAATTAACTTGCATGTTATGGCATCACCTCTCTGATATCAGGGTCCTCATTGAGAACAAAGAACAAACAACAACTCTGTGAGTAGTAGGAGCTGCCCCCCTGGGGACCCAACTAGAACTGACCAGTGGAGCAATACAACTTGCCCTTCCTTCCTTCCTTCCTTCCTTCCTTCCTTCCTTCCTTCCTTCCTTCCTTCCTTCCTTCCTTCCTTCCTTCCTTCCTTCCTTCCTTCCTCCCTCC
>NW_027187338.1:4572878-4586837 GCF_028583685.1 Petaurus breviceps papuanus
CCCTCTCTCTCCCTCTCTCTTTCTCTCCCTTCTGAAATGTCACAATATATCTTGGGGTTACAGTAGGCTAGATTTCTTCCTTAAAGACCATGCCTTAAACACAAATCACTCTGGCTCTCACTGATTGGCCAACAATAGGTCCCTGATTGATTCAGAATGAATGTAAATAGGAATTTTTTTCATTTTGGCCAGAAACCTTGAGACTCTTTCCTTCTCATTTTGATTTTTTTTCTGGACTAGGTTAAAGAGATCTTTCTTTGCCTCATTTTTATCTAGTCTTAATCACTGAATGGGTGTTGCCTCAGTGAAACTGAGATCTGCTTAAGATCTTAGCTTTAAAAGGCCAGAGTCTTACACCTCATCTGTGGCCATCTCCAGTCATCCTGATATGTATCTGGCCACTGGACCCAGATGGCTCTGGAGGAGAAAGTGAGACTGGTGACTTTGCACAGTTCTTCCTCACTTAAATCCAATTCACTTGTATGTCATGGCTTGGCCTCCATGATATTATGGTCCTCTTCAAGAGGAAAAACAACAAATAACAACAACACATTCTGAATCCACCCTCGTTCAACAGATTCTTTGGATGCTATACCTCCTCCCAGACTCTGCAGACCAGAAACATAGTGCTCTTCACACTCAACACCTCACCTCCTGCCTCCTGCCTTTGCAAGAATGTCTCACATTGGGGCGGCTAGGTGGCGCAGTGAATAGAGTACCGGCCCTGGAGTCAGGAGGACTTGGGTTCGGATCTGGCCTCAGACACTTAACACAAAAAATAGCTGTGTGACTTTGGGCAAGTCACTTAACCCCAATTGCCCTCCAAAAAATAAAAAGACTGTCTCACATGCCTCCTTCCCTGTGCCTCAGAGTCTTTTCCTTAAGTCTTCTATTCTTAAGGAACAGCTCAAACACCATGTTCTGCATGGAGTCTTTCCTGATTTCTCCTTCCTCACCTGCTAATGTTCTCTCTCTGAAACCACCTCATTAAATACCACTTTGTCTATATTTGTGTTTATTAACTTCATATATACATTTATGCTGTAGTATTTTTACATATACTTATCTCTCCCATTAGAATGTGAGTTCTTTATGTGAAGGGATTGTTTCATTCTTTGTACATGTTTCCCCAGTGCTTGCAATTTAGTAGGTACTTACATTTGTTTGTTGATTTATTGATAAGTTGAATATTTGGGGCTAAAATCTGCCTTTGCAGAAAGCAGGTCCTAGGATTGAGGACTCTTTAAATTCAAGGTCAAATTCATCTAGTGGGTTGGAAACTCAAGAAAAGTCTTTTGAACTCAAGGGCCTGGATGAGAAATGAAGAGTAAAAACCACAGAATCTCAAGAGAATCAAAGGACCTCATGGGTCACCTACTCCAACCTTTAACTAAAAAGATACCTTCTTATAATAATAATTGCTAATAGCTAGCATTTATATAGCACTTTAAGGTTTGCAAAGTTATCTCATCTGATCCTTACCACAACACTGGAGGTAAGTGCTACTGTTGTCATCTATACATTATGGATGAAGAAACTGAGCCTAGTAAGTATCTGTGAGATTCGAACTGAGGTCTCCCTGATTCCAACTCCAGTGCTCTCGGCACTACACACCTAGATGCCTCTGAATTTGTACAAACGTGCCTCTGCTCACTAGCAAATCATATTATTTCATTCTGTAGAATCCACTAAGTTCAAGTCCCAGGCCTTGGCCCAGGAACTCTCTACCTCTAGAAGGAGCCCTTTCAGCTTTTTGATAGCCATAATTGTGGAAAGGATGTTTTCTTGTTTTTTTCCTTATAGAAAGGCTCAATCTGCCTCTCTACAATTTTCTTCTGTTGCTTAGTTCTATACTCTAGGACCAAACAGAACATGTCTAATCCCCCTTCCATAAGAAAGCCCTTCAAATACTTGAAGATAGCTATCCTTGTGTAACTCTCTTTTGCTTAGTATCTTAAAAGGGTTCCCCCCAAATACTAATAGCTTACTTTTATGCTTCTCTTGATGCCTTCTGAAGTTTCACTGTGGAATGGAAAAGATCCCAGGGTCTCAAAAGCTATACCAGTGTAACACAACCTTAGGCAGACCCTGCAAATGATAAAGGCTTCCAGTTCAGACACAGCAATGGAATAAATCAATTAATCCATCAACAAACATTTATTAAGCTCTTAACTGTGACTGTCATCCAGGGACCAGCCTGGCTAGGTCCATTCAGCAAATCAATTCAACAAGGATTTATTGAGAGGCATTTATAGTAGAGTGTTGGTCTTGACATCTGGAAATTACAGGTTCATATCCTTCCCCAAAAACCCTAGTTATGTGATCCTAGGTAAAGCATATTAACCATTCTCAGCCTCAGTTTCCTCATCTGCAAAATAGAAATAACGATAGCCTCTGCTTCCTAGAGTTGTTGTCAGAATCAAATGAGATAATGTATGGAAAGCCTTTGAATATCTCCAAGTACTATGTAAATGTCAGCTCTTATTGTTACAGTGTCTGGCTCAAGCTCCTAGCTCTTGATTCCCAGGCCAGGCCTTTTTGGCTCTCTGCATGGCTGCTTCTCAGCTCCCACTTGGAGCTGAGCTTTGGAGTCATGTAGAAGTTGAGGTATTTGGATTCTCTCACTGTGAACCCTGAATTACATTCCAAGCAGCTCACAATGACAACAATTTTTTTTTTTGGCTAGTGCCTGTCACATAGTAGGTGTTTAATAACTACTTGTTGATTGATTGATTGACTGGTAGTTGTTGCTTAATAAGTACTTGTCAAATTGAATTGAGCACCTACTGTGTGCAAGCTACCATTCTCATCACTAGGGAAAGTACAGAGTTTAGATAGTTTGCATTCAAATTTAAAGTGCAATAAGCTAAGTTCAAGGGAGCTTATCTTAGGAAGTTTATCCAGCCAGTGATATTTTTTTTTGGCCATATGAATGAAAGAAATTGAGTGAGACTAAGAGACTCTCATGTGTGGAGGCAAAGTCAAACACTGATAAAATTGCGGATTTTTCCATTAGGGTTCCAACTGAGCTCCTGAAAGGTCTCTCAAGATCATAGGTGGGTGTAGCTAGAAAAGGTCGTGCAGTGCAAACTCTTCCATTTTGCAGGTGGGGAAATTGAGGCAAGAACAGATGAAGGGCTCGGTCAAGGTCATGGGTCAGAAGTTGTAAAGGGAGGACTCTAGTTCAGGTTCTCTGACTCTAAACCCAGTGCCTTTTCTCACTATAGAGCATCAAAGCAGTTGCCTTTCGGCTGTATGCCCACCTTGTCCCAGCAGGGCCCAGCAATCATCATGGTAGGAGGAGAGCCAGACTGCCAGGATTCCCTGGAAAGGGTCCTAGTTGGAGATCTAACTATGGAGAAAGAGAGAGCAGTTGAATGTATGAGAGTCAGGATCCAGGCAGAGAACTGCTTCCATGTCACTAGAGGTGATGTGTTCATCTTGCCTACATACCCTCTTGCACCGAGTTTTTTCACCTGGGCCTGTAGCTAGGACCATGGACAATGACCCCACTCTTTGGAGAGTACTTTGAAACATGATTCAAATTAAAATAATCCTTTTTCTAAGGAACTCAGTCTCATAAAGAAGGAATCACAGGGGAACAGACCTAGAAGGACCTTAGAACACAGAACACAAGAAACTAAGATCTGGAAGCACTTTAAAACTTAAAATGCTAAAGCTATGACCCAGAACATAGAATATCAGCCCAGGAAAGGACCTCAAAACACACAATACCAAACTTCAAGGAACTTTTAAAAATAGTATGTTAGAGCTGAGAGGGATCTTAGAACTGGGAGACACCCTAGAACACAGATTGTCAGAGGTGGGAGGGACCTTAGAACATAAAATGTCAGACTTGAGAAAGGCTGCAGGACACGAAACAGAATATCACAGCTAGGATGAACTTTAGAATATGAAATAGAAGGTAAGAGGAGGTGTAGCCTTTAGAGAACATAGTGGTAGAACAGAAAGAAAATTTAAGCTAAAATATAGATGTAGATGATGTACGTGTGGACATAGACAATAGTCTATAGATACAAAGTTAGGACAGACAGGAATCTTAGAGGTCAACTCATTGAATTCCTTCATTTCATAGCTGGAGAAACTGAGACTCATAGATGGAAAGTGGTTTGTCACGGTCACACAGTAAAGATCTTGAAGTATCTCTGACCTCCCTGTGTTCTCTGAGCCTCAGTACAATGAGGATGAGATAAACTGTCCAGTCCCTGCCCTGAGTGGGGTCTGTGGGCTTGCCCCAGGTACTAGGGCTGCCCGTCAGTATAGAAAAGACCATGTCTCAGTACAGACAGTGCCTCACACCTTTCCAACACCCTCTCTTCTCAACTCTTCCTCTTGGAATTCTTAGTTTCATTCAAGGCTTATCCCACCACTTACAGGAAGCCTTTACTGTTCACCTTAGTTAACGTTCTCTCTTTCCTCCTCAAAGTATAATGTATCTATCTATTTAGACATTATATCTCACCAAGAGAAGGTAAGCTTATTGAGGGCAGTGATTGTTTTTCCCTTTGTCTTTGTCCCGGACATATAGAATATCAATCAATCAACAGATATTTAGTAAGTATCTATTGTGTACCAGGCTGATGATAACAGTAACAACAAAATACATCTAAGAATTTAGAATTTAATGCCAAGACAACATGTACACATGTACTTATATTTTTAAAAATATACAAGGTGACAAAGGATGGAAAGGTCTTCATAAGTACTTATTAGATTGGACTGAATTTACAGATGAGGAAACTGAGGGCAAGAGCAGTTAGAAATGCTTGTCGAGGTCACGTGGCTTTTTATTGTGGGATCCAAGACTTCCAGCCCAGGCAAGCCTCTTGGCACTCTACCCTGCTGCCTCTCGAGTCCCACTTGGAACCAAGCTCTGGAGCCACTCAGGCATCAAGACACTTGGAATCCAACCCCGTGATCCCTGAATTACATTCTGAGCAGCTCACAATGACGACACATTTGCAATAGATATTCATTGCTACATTAAATTCCATGATATTGCTTAAGAGAATGTTCGTTTAATTTCCCTGCGACCGTGGTCCAGCTGATTTTTAATCGAAGCTGACAGCAGCAATTTACATGAGGTAGCTGCACTCCCCTGTCTTTAAGGCAGCTAGGGTTGGCATGAATATTAAATGGAGTGGGCCAGTTGGCAACACTAATGCTATTTAAATAGGAACAAGGCAGGCGACAGACCTTAATTATTCACACTCTTCTGATAAGTCAGGCCCTGACAGAGGGCATACAGCCCCAAGTTCAGCAAGGGTCCTCTGTTACATGATGTTAGACAGGGGACCCCAAAGGGTGAGTTGGAGCTCAGTTTCTTGGGATGGACCTGTGACCCAAGAGTCTGATTTATTTCAAAGATGCTGGTCTCCTGGGGCAGAGGTTGGGGTAGAGGTAGCAGGGCAGGAATCCCCAGTCAACTTATGTTCTGCCTAATAGTAATATCACTCTTATTACTTCTATAGAATGTTATATGTGTTAGCTCATTTGATACTGAGAGGATGGGAAATTTCAAGGCAGGTTAGGGATTATTTATGAGAGTCCAGGAGAGTCCACTGTGGGATAGGTGTCATGCTGGACCTCAGCATGAGTCAGGAAGTTCTGAATTCAAATCTTGTCTCTGACACTTAAGTAGCTTGTATGACCTCTCTCAGCCTCAGTTTCCTCATCTGTAAAATAAGGATAATAACACTACCTACCTTACATGGTTGTCATGAGGTTTGAATGAGATAACATATATGAAGTATTTTATGAATCTTAAAGCACTATGTACATGTTAGTTATAAAAAAATAATAATTAGAGTGAAAAAGGTATTCCAGGAATACCTCAACTCAAACTCAGTTCTGACCATCCAATTCAATACAATACAACTCACATTTCTTTACCTATATTACTGTGGGCAAATCTCTTCATCTCTCTGGGTCTCAGTTTTGATTTGCTTTTTCATTTTTAGAAAGGGGGTAATAATGTTTATCTTACCCATAAGGCTAAGGTAATTTTCAAAGTCCCTGATCACTGCTAAGGGCTATAGACATATGAGCTACTGTTGTACTCATATTGTACCAAGGATGTGTTATTTCACTGGTGTGGAAACTCCCTCCACCAGAATATATAACAATCAGTCTGCAAATGTTCAAAGTTCAGGGAATTGAGTGGTTCGACCATAGTCTTTGTTGTTGTTCTGTCATTTTCAGTTGTTTCAACTCTTTGTGACATCATTAAGGGTTTTCTTGGCAAAGATACTGGAGTGGTTCACCATTTTCTTTTCCAGCTCATTTTACAGATGAGGAAACTGAGGTAAACAAGGTTAGGTGTCTTGCCCAGGGTCACACAGCTAATAAGTGCCTGAGGTCAGATTTGAACTCAGAAAGATGAGTCTTCCTGACTTCAGGCCTGGCACTCTATCCATTGTACCACCCAACTGCCCTATTTCCATTTTACAGATGGGGAAACTAAGGCACAGAGAAGTTAAGTGACTTGTCCAGGGTCACATGCTTAGTGAATGTGTGAGATGGGATTCAAACTCAAGTCTTCTAGACCCCAAGTCCCATGATGTATCCATTACATGACCTAGCTGTCCCGCAGTTAATGAAGATATTATCATTATTGTTATTATTGTTTAGATGATGATGATGTCAGATAGAGAGTCAGTCACTGTGTCTCAGTGGCTAAGGAAACCAGACACAGAGATAGAGAAAAAGAAGGATTCCCTTTCAACAATTGGCTTCTTGGTATTGAATTTCCCAGAAACCCATCTCCTGAACAATCATCCTCCCTTTCAAGTACCCAGCAGTTTGCACTGTACAATGGCACATTTGCATCCATTGTCACATTGGCTTCTCACAAAATCCACGTGAGGTGGGGATGCAAGGATTACTATTGCAATGTTGAACACAGAAAACTAAGGCAAGTTAAGTCATTTGCCTAGGTTTTACGGCTAATAAAGGGCAGAGTTAGGGTTCAAACCCAGGTCTCCTGAGACCCCAAGTCTAACCCAGCCTCTGCTCCTGAGTTGTCAATCAGGAAAAGGAATTGCTTTCCAAGGGAAGACTTTCAGGTGGGGTATTAGGAACTCAGAGCTAGAGGTAGAAGGGCTCTCAGAAGCCAGCTAGTCTGATTCCCTCATTCTGTACATGAGGAAATTGAGACCCAAAGATGTTAAGTGATGTTGTCCAACATCACAGAGGTGGGATTTGAACCCAGGTCCTCTGATTCCAGAGTGAGTACTCTCTCCCCAATACCATATAGCCAGAGTTTCAGTGGTTTCACTACCCCCAACCCACCCCAGTGTTCTATACTTCTAGTACAAGTTGGTCCAGGGAACACTGGGTGGGAAAAGGCACCAGCATGAAGTTGCAAGTGCTGGGGTGGGGGTGAGTGCTAGATGGAGAAGCAAGCAAACAAGTAAACATTTATTAATCACCTACTATGTTCTATGCGGGGCAGCTAAGTGGAGCAATGGAAAGAGCTCTGGGCTTGGAATCAGGAAAGTTCACGTTCATGAGTTCAAGTCCAACCTTAGACACATACTAATGTATGACTGTGGACAAGTCACTTAGCCCTTTTGCCTCAGTTTTCCCATCTGTAAAATGAGCTGGAGAAGGACATGGCAAACCACTCCAGTATCTTTGTCAAGAAAAACCTCATAACTTAACAACAACAAAATGTTCTACATATCCCGCAATAATATGCTGTTAAAATAATATGCACAGACATATTATTGTTATTTATTATTGATGTTGCATTCACATTTATGTGAATACAAAATTTATATATGAAGGCGCACAAAGTAACTGGGGAGAAACCAATAGTAGGAAGGGTCTCTTGTGGGAGGGGGCATTTTAGATGCATTTTGAAGATGGCTTGGGGACAAGAGTCTATGCAAAAGCATGAAGATGAGAGATGGAATGAATGCAGTTGCCTGAGAATCAACAAGTAGGATGTTTTGGCTTGATAGAGTGGATGAGGGGGAGTAATGTGTAAAACGTGGAAAGGTAGGCTGAAGCCAGATTGTAAAGGGCTTTAAATGCCAGAGAAGTTTGTATTAAGGATTAAGGAGATTCCTATATTTTACCAACACGTTCCCCAGGATTTCCTACAGAGTAAATCAGGGAAACCTGGGTTGTGCTGTCTCTGCTATCCAAGGTGCTAACAATAAAGCTCTGGTCTTGATTCTCCCAACTTCTTGTTCAACTGTGACTCAGCAGCTTTCTTACTCTGATACTTCTTTCTAGCCTCCTTTGCAACCCGAATCCCTTTCTCTGATTGGCCAGCTCCTCTTGGAACCTCCATTTTAGGGAAAATGTCCAGGCCACCCATGTTTACTTCCTTCCTCCCTGCTCCTGACTCTTCAGACTTTTTTTTTTAATCCACCAGCCCCCTTTCATCTTCCTTTTATGTATTGTCTTACACCAGTAGAATATAAACTCCTTGAAGGCAGGGACTGTCTTTTTTTTTGTTTGAAGTCAAGGATGTGCAGGTTAGTGTTTAGCAACCTGACTAAGGAGGGAGGGAGGAAAGGGGAGAAGATAGATTATACACACACTTGAAGTTTAATCAGCATTATTCACATTATCTTAAGTCTAGACAAATCAACAAAACAATAAATCAAGCCCTGATTTGTAGTATTGGCTGGTTTCTGAGGCGTAAATGTTCATACCAAAAATTCTAAGTCAGAACTGGCTGTAGCACATCCTTGCTTGCATCTGTATTTCCAGGGCTTAGCAAAGTGCCTGACACATAGCAAGCACTTAATAAATGCCTCTTTTCTTGACTTGATTTGACTCCCCAAAGAGCAGAGGCTAAGTAGAAATGTGAATAGATGCTGGGCTCAGAGCCAAGAAGACCTGAATTCAAGGTGAACTCACTTTTATACCTGTTTATTTATATGTTGTCTCCCAGTTCGAATGTAAGCTTCTTGAGGTCAGAGGTGGTGTTTTTGTCTTTCTTTGTATAAATAGTACTTAGCACAGTGCCTGGCATCCAGTAAGCATTTAATAAATACTTGTTGAATGACTGACTGGGCCCCTGGGAAAGCACAGTTGGGAAGGGAGTGAAAATACCAAGTGGCACAACCTTCTCCTTCCAGGAAACTTCATATTTCTCTGGCAATTCTCCAGTAATTACTAGAGGTAGAAGGGGTCTCAGAAGCCAGCTAGTCTGACTCCCTCATTTTGTATATGAGGCAATTGAGACCCAAGGAGGTAAGTGATGTTGTCCAACATCACACAGGTGGAATTTGAACCCAAAGGCCCTCTGATTCCAGAGTGAGTGCTCTCTCCCCAATATCACACAGTCAGAGCTTCACCCTAGTGTTCTGTACTTCTAGTACAAGTTGGTCCAGGGAACACGGAGTGGGAAAAGGCACCGACATGAATCTGTAAATGCTGGGCAGGGGTGGGGGAGTGGAGGAGGACTGCTAGATGGAAGATCAAGGACTAATGGTGAATAATAATGATGAGTGTCTCAAGCATCTCAGATCGTGGTGAGATGCTTAAACAGCCAATGGGGGGCTCCATCGGAAGTCACAGTGTCCTGGAGGGAAAATTGGAGGGGCCCTTCAAGGTCATGTAGTCCAATCCTTTGACTTTACAGAGGAGAAAACGGAGGCACAGAGAGCTTGTGCTATTTGCCCAAGATCACACAGACATTAAGGGTGAGAACTAGGATTTAAATTCAGTTCCACCGACTACAATCCTGGTATTCTTTCCTCTATGTCATGCATTTCCGCATCATGTAATGTCATTTCATGATCTGAAGTATCATCATCATCAGTTACAGATAATATGATGTAATATGTAATAATGTCTTGTATATAGGGTATTATTAGTTATTACCCTTGATTATGATTATAACTGTTATTATCATTATAATTCATCCTCTAGTGTCCAGGTTTCTGGATATGAGGCTTTCCATATTTCTCTACTGATCTGCCACTTGACCTACATCCATTTACAAGAACCTTGGGTCCTCTCTATGACACTCATTCAACAAGCCCCTTTTTTGCTCTGGACCTCAGTTTTATTCTCCACAAAATGGGTCTTCAGAGGATTTTAGCAGAAGAGGGATCATCATAAGCCCTCTCATTTGTGTAGTGCCTTAATGTTTATAGAGGAACTTCATGTGCATAACCTTACTTGATCCTCACAATGGTCCTGTGAGATAAGTAGCACAACTATGAATATATCCATTTTACAGATGTAGAAACTGAGACTGAAAGATTAACTGAATCACCTAAGGTCACATATATAATTATGTACAGTGCTAGTGACTAGAACCCAGGGCCCCTGCCTCCTTGTCCAAAGAAATATTAAGGAAGATGGAGGAACCACTGGTTTCTATGGAAACCAATGCACTGAATTTCAATTCCACTTAACAAAAATTAATTGGATGCCTACTGTGTGCAAGAATAATAATAGCTAGCATTTATATATAGTACTTATTATGTACCAGGCACCATGCTAAGTGCTTCACAATTTTTTTTCCTTTAATCCTCACAACAACCCTGGGAGACAGGTGCTATTATTATCATTCCCATTTTACAGGTGAGGAAACAGAAAAATAGAGATTAAGTGTCTTGCCTCAGGTCCCAGAGCCAGCAAGTGTCTGAGGCTGGATTTGAACTCAGCTCTTCCTGACTCCAGGCCCAGCTCTCTATCCACTGTGCCATCCAGTTGGCCAAGGTAAGCAGAGTTCTCCTAATATTTTGTGATTGGAATGAATAGAAGTTGGTTGGTTAGAGGTTAGTTTTAACAGTCACTGCATTCAAAGGTAGAAAATTTGCCTGTACAGCACTAATAACCAATGAAAATTCCAGTCCTCTAAAAATAGACACTTGGTTGATGTTTTGCTGGGGAAGAAGAACATTTGGTTAACATTCCAGGAGCTGATGCTCTCCACAGGGAAGGGGGAAACGTGAAATTCAGAAAGTGAATTACTTCCCTTCTTCTGGTGGAAACTGAAAAGATTCTACCTTTGCAGATTTCATAGGAATTAAAGCTGCACAGAATCTTTGTGCTCATCCTCCCTGACCCCCTCCTTTTAGAGAAGAAGAAACTGAAACCCAGAAAAGTCATGACTTGTCCCAGGTCACACAACTACTAAATAGCACAGCCAGGATTCAAATTCAAGGTCTTCTGACTTCCCATTTGGGGTTCTTTCCATTGTGCAATATTAACTTTAGACAACCCTCTGGTGAGCTTGAGTTTCTCTCCACACAGCTCCATTTGATATCTCCCCTGCCCTTAGAGATGGGGTAAAGTTGGAAAGGTTCTTCCCACATATTTTGAATACTAGAGAGAGAGAAACTGACTCATCTGAAAAACAGAGACTTCCTGCTTTTCCCTTATGTGTGTACCTATACCCCCTTAGGATTTAGACCATGGTTCCTCTATAGCTTAGGCATATCAGAGAGTGGGAACAACTGGAACTTACCCTCTAGTTACCCATAAGGTAACCCCTAAGTCAGAAATATCCTTTCACCACATCCCCAGCCTCCAAAATGTTCTAGGAACAGGAAACATAAAGACAGAAGGAGGCAGCTAAAAACTGGAGGCCTAAGAACTTGAATCCCCTGGATAAGCATAGGCCACTCACCATGTGTACCCCAGCAAGGCATGGCTCTGTCTCCCATTAACCTCTCTAAACTAACATCAAGTGCCTTGCAGTATTTTCTGCCTTTACCACCCCCTCTAGCACATTTCAGAACTTCTCATCCATCATCTTAAATGGCAAAGCTTGGCATCCTTAAACCCTTCTTCCCAATGGAATTTAGATCTGAAAGGTATCTCAAAGGATAGAACGTCAGAGCTGGAAGAGACCTTGGGGAACAGAATGTCAGAACACAGAACTAGAGTGGACCTTAGATCAAACAGATAATGTCAGAATAAGAAGGGACCTTAGAACACGGCATGTCAGAGTGGGAAGGGATCATAGAGCATAGAAATCAGAACTGGGAAAGGAGCTTAGGGTAGAGAAAGTGAGAGTAGGAAGTAATTATGTAGTCCAGAACTCCAGAGCTGGGAGAAGCCTTAGAATCCAGAACCTCAGAGCTAAGAGGGACCTTAGAACAAAGGATGTCAGATCTTAGAGAGATGTTAAGACACAGAATGTCAGAGCTGAAAGAGTCCTTAGAACACAAAATGTCAAAACCACGAGGATTCTTAGTACACAGAATGTCAGAGCTGAGAGGGCCCTTAGAACACAGAATGTCAGAGCTGAGAGGGTTATTAGAACACAGAATGTCAAAACTGGGAAGGATTTTAGAACACAGAATGTTGGAATGAAGAAATACCTTAGAAAACAGAATATCAGAACTGAGAGGGTCCTTAGAACACAGAATATCAGAACTGAGAGGGTCCTTAGAACACAAAATGTCAAAACCACAAGGATTCTTAGTACACAGAATATCAGAGCTGAGAGGGCCCTTAGAACACAGAATATCAGAGCTGAGAGGGTTATTAGAACACAGAATGTCAAAACTGGGAAGAATTTTAGAATACAGAATGTCAGAATGAAGAAATACCTTAGAAAACAGAATATCAGAACTGAGAGGGTCCTTAGAACACAAAATGTCAAAACCAGGGTACACAGATGTCAGAAATGAGAGGGACCTTAGAACACAGAATGTCCGAAATGAAAGGGACCTTAGAACACAGAATGTCCGAAATGAAAGGGGCCTTAGAACACAGAATGTCAGACTGAGAGGGTCCTTAGAACACAGAAGGTCAGGGCAAGAAGGGACCATAAAAAATAAAATGTCAGAACTGAAAGGCACCTTATGACACAGAATGCCCAGAGCTGGGAGGGACTTTAGAAAAGAGAACGGCAATGCTTAGATGACGGATGCCTCAAGTGTTTGAAGGGTGGTCATGTGGAAGAGCCTGTTGGCCTGCTTGGTCCTGGCAGGTGGAACCAGGAGCAGTGGGTGCTCAATGCCACAAGGCAGATTTCAGCTTGACATAAGGAAATATTCATTCACACCCTTAACTATCCAACACTGGAACAGGCTGCTTCAGGAGATAGCAAGCCTCTCACGAGAGACCTTCCAGCCAGGTCTGTGAGAATACTTGTTGGAGATTTTGTAGGATGGGTTCCTATCTAGAAAAGCTCCAGCTTCTCCCTAAAAATATATGTAACTCTACCAAATGCCCCTGCAGTGTATCTCTGGGCTCCCTCATGGATCTCTCTTTTTCCATTCAGGTAAAGGTAGGACTAGACATTCTTTGGGTCCCTTCTGCTGAAGTTTTTGTGATTTCTATGACTTTAAAATATAGAACATCATAGATAGACTAGAACCTAGAGACCAGTTTGTCCAATCCCATTACTTTACAGAAGGGGAAACTGAGGGTGAGGGTGGGGAAGTGACTTGCCCTAGGTCATACAGTGAGTTAGAGGCAGAATCAGAACTGGAATCCAGGTCCCCTGGTTTCCTGCATGCTTACTTCTACATCTCAACAAACCTGTGTCCCCAACTAGGTTGGACTAAAGTCAGGGTCACCCTGCCTACATCAAGGAGGATTTTTTAAATTTCTCTTCATCCAGGTTGAGCTGAAATTTGCATCCCACTCCTACAGGTCCCCAACCAGAGGGAGAAAGTAAACGGAGAGTCAGGCTCTGGCTTCCGAAAAGTATTTGCTCTCTCAGACACTTAACATTTACACACAGTGTGGGCCATTGGCGATAAGAAGGATCCAGGATTATATGGGCAGGGAGGCTTAGCACAGCTCAGGATGGTGGGTGGCGGGTGGCGGGTGGCAGGTGGTGGGGCCCACAGGCTAGATGGCAGCATCGGCCCCACTGGCCCCTCGGTGGAATTTGAGATGGAGATTTTAAGATTCAGTATCTCCTTCTTGCATGCTGAACAAATACCTTCGATGTTCCCTCCCAGTCAAGCAAAGAGCAGATCACCGGCCCTGGGGAGACCAGGCTTT
>NW_027187338.1:4586847-4607683 GCF_028583685.1 Petaurus breviceps papuanus
TACATAGAAAATATATATAAGGTAGATTGGGGAGGGGGCTGGGGAAAGGCACTAGCTACTGAAAGGATAAGGAAATGCTTCTTGTACAGAATCTTGAAGTACAAATCTTGAAGGAGAACAGGGAAGGAAAGGCAAATACAAGAGGGAGGCATTCCAGGACAGTCAATGCAAAGGTGTAGAGATGGGAAATGAGAAATGGAAGCAAGTGTGAGAAATAATTAGAAGCCAGTGTGTCTGAACAGTAGCGTGGATGAAGGGGAATAACATTCAATTAGACTAAAAACTTGGAGTAAGGTTTGGAAGGTCTTTAAATGTCAACAACAGAGAAGTTTAGATTTGGTCCTAGAAGTAATAGGGAGCCATTGGAGTTTCTTGGGTAGGAGAGCTATCAAGGTGAAGCTGGAGAGGTGTTTATAAAGCTAACAAATGAGGGACCCCAAAGACCACAGAGAAGTGGAGCTGGCTATGTCTCCCTAGAATATTCTGTTCTAGGAATCAAAGGAGACACTAGTAATAACATCAGAATGTCAAACCCAGAAATTCAAGAGATGTGTCATCCAAGAATGGAATCAGTGGTCTTAATTTCAGAACAATGGGTCCAAAGTCAAGGAATGAAAGGGAATGGGTCATGGAGAGATTTTGCACATAACAGGATCAGGAGAAATGCACAGAGAGAAATCCATAGCTCTTTCAGGAGATTCTGAGGCAGAGTGGTGTGGTGTATGAATGCTAGCTATTGTTAGTGTCATGACGATTGATTTGAGAGCTTTTGATCAATTTAATGAGTCCTCACAGTCAACTTGATGAGATTACAGTGTATAGATTTTGTCAGAATGGACACCTCCCATGAATACAGACATATACCCTAGGTCTTTGCTGAGAGGACTGGTGGAACTCCTTTGATTGATTCCCAGTAACTGGGATGATGGGGCCCTGAGATTGGGGAGATGGGAGAAGACCCAGGTTGAAGGAACCACTTTGTCTGGGGTCTATGAGAGTGAGCTGTGAAATGGGGTACTCCCCTCACTTCCCTGATGCTTCCTCTCCTTTGGACTTCCAGAACTGAGAGCAATAAGGGATTGGGAAAAGGGGATATCTGCTCTCCCTGGAGAAGAACACAGTGGCCTCCAAGGGGGCATCATTTCATGCACTGCACAGCCAAACTGTTCCTCATACCTATCTCTCTATATCCTGTTTCTCATCTCTCATCTTCATGACTTTGTACTGATTGTCCTAGAAAACCATTCCTCCTCGCTTTTGATTCTTTCAATCTTGTTCCCTTTGCTTAGTGTAGGTCAAAGGCTAGGGACACTGAGAGTGGGTCTTTCTAGCTTTGGGGGTTAACTTATGAAGAATTCTGATTTTCAGAGTTCCTGAGTTGGGTACCAGCTGCCAGAAAGCCAAGAGACAGTGCATCCAAGGGACCAGATTGAAATCAGTGGGCAAATTTCAGGGAAATAATTCTTTTTCAAGGAATATTCTTTCAGCAACAGCTTCTTGGAGGAGAAAAAGCCACCAAGAGCAAAAAAAAAACCCACAACAAACCTAAAGCCATGCCAGAAGAGGCCAGGAAATCTAGACCTTGCCAACCCTCCATGGGATTTCTTTGAGTGCTCATATACTGCAAGTTCAGCCATCCCACAAAGGGTGTTTCTTTAATCTCTAGGGAGGAATGTAATGAATTGCTGTTGTTGCTGCTTGTGCTTCTGCTGCTGAGTTGTTTCATTCATGTCTGACTCTTTGTGACCCATTTTGGGGCTTTCTTGGCAAAGATACTGATGAAATGATAGCAATAGGCTACTTTAAGATGGTTCTGGTTCCTGTATTTGTTCATATGAATGTGAGTCCTTTGTATCTTGGGCATCTTCTTTTACAGTGAAAATAAAAACTGCCCCATGCCCTGATACCAACATTGTACACTGAAGACCTTTGCAGGACATGTTATCCATATTTGGAGAAACCCTAGGCACAAGCAATATCTAAGTTTTATTTCAGAGAGTTTCTTGAAATTTTATTCTGGGCTGGGAGTGTAATGAGTCAAAAGGAGAAACTGAGTTAGCATCTAATCTGTGTGAGCCCAAAGTTCTTGCTTGAGGGGAGGGTGGAGTCCATGAGTGACATCTTTATTACTAATTCTCATCCTCATTTTATATTGGATGAAGTTCAGGTAGAAACATTTCTGGAACAGGTTGCTATCCTACAATTGTTCTTTTGTATTTAATGAATATTGCATAAGTACCTAAAATGATTGCTTTTTATAATTGGATAAGAGTACTGGAATGTAAGCTCATCTTCTGTCAACTCTCAAAAACATCTTCCAGGCATCTTCAGGGGCAGCCAGGACAATAGGGATAATGTCTACTTCATCCTTTCCTCACATGGTTTTGATTTCTTCATCTAAGTCTCTATATTTTAAGAGTTTTTATCCCATGGAGTTTGGAGGTCATGAGCATCCAGTGTGGCAACATCTATTCAAAATACTGTACTCTGATTTCTAATGGTTCTATCCAGGAGGTTGTGGGCAAGGGTTTTCTTTTTTCAAACTGCAGTGCCCTGCTGTACATTATCACCATTTCATTGCTTCATTTGCATTGATCAATAAGTCTGGATGCCTCAAGGATAACTTTTATGTAATCTTTGGTGGCCATGACCTCATTCTGATTTACTATCAAAATCCCTTCTTACTAGAAACAAATATGCATTCTTCAGCCATTTCTTCTGTGCTTTTTTTCTTCAAATATTGTTTGAGTTCATCTGGATGTCACCCATGGAAA
This sequence comes from Petaurus breviceps papuanus, assembly GCF_028583685.1. Taxonomy (NCBI): domain Eukaryota; kingdom Metazoa; phylum Chordata; class Mammalia; order Diprotodontia; family Petauridae; genus Petaurus; species Petaurus breviceps. The sequence goes on from NW_027187338.1 coordinate 4,589,622, forward strand.
GCTTCCTTTTCTTTTACTTTTTAAAATGCTATCAGTGCCCTACCCACACTTCCCCTGAACTCATATGCTCAGTTGAAAGCAATCCAAGTGTGGGCTTGTTATACTAAAATGGGGCCCCTCAGTTCTTCTCAGGGAGTGATTATCCATTGCAACCTGACCTACTCAGACCAGGTCCCCAGGTCATTCATGCTGCCCACGGGTAAATGCAGAGTTACAAGATCAGTCCCAGTCTGTTTTGTTTTGTTGTTTGTTGTTTTCTTTTGTTTTTCTTTCATGGGATGCACATGCGATCTCCATACCTAAGGCTCAGACCCAGAAGGAGACACATCAACTCACAGCAAGAACCAATTAAGGAGGGAATCTCAGACATCATAAGGACAGATGTTTTGGGAATATGAGGTCCTACATGAGTATCCTAGTCATAAAATCACCTACAGATTTCCTCCTCATTCTGGGGAAGCTACAGAGTTTGAGGGAATAGAGGTGGGGTGGAATGGGTGGCAATAGTGATCAGACCACCAGCATTGGAAAAGTCTTTAGTTTGGGGTTAAATCTCCCCAGAGAAATGACTGTGTTGGTCCAAAAAAAGTCTATGTTTTTCTCCCAAGTTTGGTTTGTAATAAAACTTATTTCCTATATAGTATACTGAATATTTAGCCCAGTAGGTGCTGTGGGTGAGGGAAGCAGCTGGTGAGGGACACCAGTCTCTCTAAGTCTGCAAATTTGTTGAGGAGTTGCCTCAATCCCACCCCCCTCCTCTTCCTCTTCCTCTTCCTCTCTCTCTCTCTGTCTCTCTCTCTCTCTCTGTCTCTCTCTGTCTCTGTCTCTCTCTCTGTCTCTCTCTCTGTCTCTGTCTCTCTCTGTCTCTCTCTCTGTCTCTCTCTCTCTGTCTCTCTCTGTCTCTCTGTCTCTCTGTCTCTCTGTCTCTCTGTCTCTCTGTCTCTCTCTCTCTCTCTCTCTCTCTCTCCCCCTCTCTCTCCCTCTCTCTCTCTCTCTCAGCTAACTGGTGGCTTGGTTCAATCAGTCAGTCGCAAAACATTTATTAAGCACCTGCTATGTTCCAGGCACTTATTAAGTGCTGAGAATATAAAGAAATGTAAAAGACAATGAATGCTCCTGAGGACTCACATTCTAATGTGGGAGACAATCTGCAAGTAATTAAATACAAACAAGGTATATACAGGAGAAATTGGAAATAATCAACAAAGGGAAGGCATTAGAATAAAAGGGATTAGAGAAATTTTCCTCTGAAAGGTAGGATTTTAGCTAGGACTTGAAGAAAGCCAGGGGAGCCACAAATTGGAGATGGAAGGGGAGAGCATCACAGAATGATGACAGTCAGTGAAAATACCTGTGTTGGGTAATGGAGTGTCTGGTTCATTAGCCAGGAGGCCAACTTTACTGGGTGGAGGAGTGTTAGAGAATAAGGTGTAAGAAGACTGGAAAGATAGGAAGGAGCGAGGTTATGAACTTGGGAATTTCAATGTCAAACAGAGGATTTTGTATTTGATTTTCAAGGCAAGTGGGAGCCGCTGAAGTTTGTTGAGTAAGGGAGGGGTGGTCTGGTTTGATCTGCACTTTAGGAAAATCACTTTGGTGACTGAATGAAGGATGGATGGAGTGGGGAGATACTTGAGGCAAGCAGACCCACTGGCAGGTTATTGCAATAATCTAGATATGAGGTAATGATGACCTTCACTAGAGGAGTGGCAGATTCAGGGGAGAGAGGGAGGTGTCTTTGAGAGATATTGCAAAGTTAAACCATCAGGCCTTGGTTTTATAGAATGAATATGGGAGATGAGAGATAATGAGCATTCAAGGATGACACCTAGGTTGAGAATCTGGGGAACTGGGAAGATGGAGGTGCCCTGAATAGAAACAGAGAAATTTGGAAGAGAGGATGGTTTGGGAGGAGAGATGAGTTCAGTATGGATGTGTTGTGTTTAAGATGTCTATAGAACATCCAGTTAGAGATGTATGAAAGGCAGTTGGAGATGAAAGTGGAAGTTGGAATAGTCTGGATAAGTAAATTTGAAAATGATTAGCATAAAAATGGTAATTGAATTCATGGAAACTGATGAGGTTACCAGTGAAAAAGTATAGAGGGAGAAGAGAAAAGAGCCCAGGATAAAGTCTAGGGGGGGGGGATGGGGAACACCTATACATATCAGATCTGATTAGAAATTGTCCTGAGTCAGGGAGAATCCCTAGAGAAGGCATCTTCCCCTTTCTGTAATTCATTCAACAAGCATTTAATAGAGGGAAAGAGGGAATGAGCATTTGCTGCACCCACAGTAGCACTGTGATGAGGGGATTATAAATATTATCATATTTAATCCTCACAGTAACCCTGGAAAGTAGATGCTATTATGAGCCCCATTTTATTGTTGAGGAAATGGAGGCAGACAGAGGTTAAGTTACTTGCTCAGGGTCATGCAACTAATAATGGTGGGTAGATTTTTATTCAGGGTATTTTAATTCAGGGATTCCCAATTCTAGTGCTCTAACCACTATACAACCCAGCTGCCTAAATATTTCCTATGTACCAAGCATTGTGCTAGGCACTGAGGAGATAGAGACAAAAAATTAATTAGTCTCTACCCCCAAGGAGTTTACATTTGATTGGAGAAAAAAACCAGGTAAACATATGTAATTAGAAAAGTCATATGAAATAAATATAAGAGAAAGAAGAAGGAGGAGGAAGAGGAGGAAAAGAAGAAGATGATGATGAAGAAGAGGAAGGAAGAGGAGAAGAAAAGGATGAAGGAGGAGAAGAAGAGGAAGAAGGAGGAGGAGGAGAAGAAGATGATGAAGGAGAAGAAGAAGGAGGAGGAGGAGGAGGAGAAGAAGATGATGAAGGGGAAGGAGGAGAAGAAGAAGAAGAAGATGAAGGAGAAGAAGGAGAAGGAGGAGGAGAGGGATGGAGGAGGAGGAGGAGCAGCAGCAGCAGCAGCAAGCTAGGTGTTGTCACAATGAATGGAGCACTGGCCCTGAAGTCAGGAACACTCATCTTCCCAAGTTCAAATCTGGCCTCAGATTTGATAGCTTACTGTCTTAATATTGATCCTTAATGATAAGACTTAATAAATAAAAATAAAATAAATAAGATTTCCTAGCTGTGTGACCCTGGGCTAGTCACTTACCCCTGTTTTCCTCAGTTTCCTCATCTGTCAAATGAGCTGGAGAAGGCAATGGAAAACCATTCCAGTATATCTGCCAACAAAACCCCAAATGGAGTCACAGAGAGTAGGACACAATTGAAATGAATAAAGGAAGCCAGGGAGGTCAGTTGTCAGAGCCGAGGAAGCAAAGCATTTTCCCCCCTGCACTCTCTCATGATATTATCACCTTTTAGGAAGTTCTCATTCCAAAAGGGTTCATTCTTAGCCCGTGCCTCTCCATTCACTCTGCCCTGCCTCAGTGGGCCTTGGAAATCCTCAGCTTCCATACCTCCCCCTTAGCACATAGATTTGACTAACTGACCTTTATGGGCCTGCCATTTTATGGGCTTGGTGTTTTATTAACATAATAAAAAAAGAGAGAGGGAGAAAGAGAAGAGGGACTTCCTATAACTGAGGAGGGGAAGGCTCTGCCCCCACAGCCATTTAGGAGAAGAAATACAGCAGGGCAGAACTAACCTTGCACTGTTCGCCAGGACTCCTTCCTGGAAAACTGAAGAGCAATTCATTTTATTCTCCATCAAACAGCAGTGAGACACAAAGCTTAATTTAATTTTCTAATCGGGGAAGTGCAGAGTGAGGAGCACTGTTCGCTGTGTTTATTCCATTTTCCTTTTTAATAGGATCGTTGACACCCTGTGTAAGGCAGTCTCCATGCAGTAAAGAGGACACATATAAACATACACATTTTATATAAATCCATGTAAACATAGATTAAATGCATACAGACATCTCCATCCATTGCCTCCTCATCTGATGCTTCACGGTGGTTTGGAGGTGACCCTGGGCTCTTCTAGGCTATGCCAGTGGACCTGAGCCTTCACCGGTCCTACCAAATGGGAAAGGTATCAAAGAGGAACTCAGCAATAGGTAATGTGTCATTTTCTGACTGTCAAGAATTATAGGTTCATAAGCACATAAACTGAGAGTTGGAAAGAACCTCAGAGATACAGATCTAATCCAACGCCTCATTTTACAGATGAGGAAACTGAAGCACAGCATGGTTAGGAGACTTGCCCAGGGTCACACAGTAAGTGTCTGTGGCCAGATTGGAACTGAGTTCTTTCTGACTCCAAGTACATCATTCTATCCACTGTATCACAAACAAAATGAAGTTTAAAAAGAATTAAATTCTTAATAGTAATGATAGCTGGCATTTACATAGTACTTCAGAGTTTACACATTATCTCACTTGGTCCTTACAACAATCCCTCCCCTCCACCCCATAGGGGCTACCTATAAGTATTATTTTTTTAAAGCAATGGGGGTTAAGTAACTTGCTCAAGGTTACACATCCAGTTATTTCTGGGTGTGGTGTTGAGTATCTGAGCCCGGGATTCGATCTCCAGGTCATCCCGACACTGGAGCCAGTGCTCTTACTCACTGTGCTACCTGGCTGCCCCTACCTATAAGTATTATTAATCCTGTTTTATAGATGAAGAAATGGAACTTGGAAAAGGTTAACCTCTTTGTTCCCTTAAGGGACTCATGCCACAGTCCCACAGCCAGGAAGTTCTATGGTGTGATTCAAACCCAGGTCCACCTGATTCCAAGCTCAGCTCTTCAGCAACTACATTATGTCCATTCACAGTGCAGTGGATTGCCCTAGGGCTCAAATAAGGAACTTCAAAAGGACAACCCGAGGAAGGCATGGCTAGAAAGCAGTTTGTCTGAACAAGATCTGGGGGCTTGTGTAGGCTTCAAGATCCAGATGAGTCAGTATTGGGATGAGGTAACCCCACCTCCAGCCAGTTAGCACAATCTTAGGATGTATTCAGAGCTTCAGTGCCTGGATCTAGGAGGCAGGAATTTGTCCTCTGATGTAACCAGATCTCACCTGGAGCAGTGAGCTCAGCTCTGGGCATCGCAGACTAAGAAGGGCCTTCATAAACTGAAGGATCCTCAGAGCTGATTTCCTTCAGATCCTAGCTAAAACCCCATCTTCTCTGGGTAAGAAAGCTTTCCTGATCCCTGTCAATGTGAATGCCTTTCCCTCTATTGATTAGTTCCAATATTTCCTGGTGATAGCTTCAGTAGACTGTGTAGTCTTCAGCAGACTGTGAGCACCTCAAGAGTAGGGACTTTTGGGGGTGGCTAGGTGGTACAGAGAATAGAGCACCAGCCCTGGAGTCAGGAGGACCTGAGTTCAAAGTCGGCTGCAGATACTTAATACTGAACTAGCCATGTGACCTTGGGCAAGTCACTTAACCCCAATTGCCCTGCCTTTCCCCCTCCAAAAAGAAAAAAAAAAGTGGGGACTTTTTTGTCTTCTTTTGTATCCCCATTGGGGCAGCTAATTGGTTCAGTGAAAGGAGGGCAGGCCTACAGTCAGGAAGACCTGAGTTCAAATCCAGCCGGAGCCACTCACTAGCTATGTGACCCTGGGCAAGTCACTTAACTCTGTTTGCCTTAGTTTTCCTTTCTGTAAGATGAAGTGGAGAAGGTAATGGTGAATCACTGGTATCTTTGCGAAGAAAACTCCAACTGGGGTCACAAAGAGTCAAATATTACGGACCAATAATGCAGCCCCATCCCTCAGCACAGTGCTGATTAAGCATACAATAGCATTTAATAAATGCTTATTGATTGATTGATTGATTGATTAGTGGATTGAACCAAGATGGTGAAGGGTCTCCAAATCATTCACAGACAATCACCCATGCCTGGATTCTCTCCCTCCACATCTCCTCCTCCTCTTCTTCAATGCCCTGGCTTCCTTTAAGTCTCAATTAAAGTCCTGTCTTCTGCAGAAAGCCTTTTCCAATCCTCCTGTCTTAGTGACTTCCCTCTGAGATGAACTCCAAGTCATCATGTCTATATCCTGTCTTCACATAGTCATTTTCATGTTTCTTCCCCATTAGGCTGTGAGTTCTTTGAAAGCAGAAACTGCTTTCATTTTTCCTCTCTGAGTACCCCCAGCAGATAGTAAAGTGCCTGGCACATAGTAAATACTTAATAAATTTGCTTGTTGACTGTCTATTCCAATCCCTAATTTTACAAATGAGGAAACTGAGGTAAAATAGTTTGCCCAAGCCATCCAGGAAGTTTCAGAGCCAGGATTCAGACAGGTCCCCAAACTCCAAAACCTGCCCTTAATTCTATTGCTCCACTTAAGAAAATAGGGATACCTAGCCTAGAGGAAGAGCAGCTAGGTGGCACAGTGTATTGAGTTACCAGCCAGGAATCAGGGACCTCATCTTTCCGAGTTTAAATCTGACTTAAAATAATAACTAACAGTGTGACCCTGAGCAAGTCACTTAACCCTGTTTGCCTCAGTTTTCTCATTTGTCAAATGAGCTGGAGAAGAAAATGGCAAACCACTCCCATACCTTTGCCCAGAAAACCCCAAATGAGGTCAGAGAGAGTCAGACACAACCTCAATGACTGAATTACAAAAACAAAATCTGGAAGGTTTAGGGCAGGCATGTTAAATGTCTCTAAGTATTTGAAGGATAGTCATATAAATTAATCAACAAGTATTTATTGAGTGTTTACTATGTTCCAGGGATGGTTAAACCATTCCACACACACCCCCAGGAGCTAAAATTCTTAAAACATACAAGATATGGTAAAAAAATGACTTGTTCAAGGTCTCCCAGCAAATTAATGACAGAGCTGGGAATAGACCCCATGCCTTCTGATCTTCCAATCCAGTGCTCCCCCAAACCCATGAGGCTTCCTCTCTTGTATCTTTCCTTCAAATAGCTCTCTGTGGTTTGTTGAGCAAAGTCATAGCGTAAACATGAAAGCAATGATATTTAAACAACAGATGAATGCAAATTATTTTAGGAGCCCTTATTTGCTCCACCAAGGTGCTTTTGTGTCAGTCTTCTCTTCTTTTAAGGAATTACTTGTTCTAAGGAACGGTAGGAAACATGGAATCTAGTAAGTAGCTGGGTGCACTTCAAAGCAATAAGACCACTTTCTTTAGAAAGATCTGATCATTCAGATTTGCCATTCTCCTCCTCTGAATTGAGTGAGATTGTGCTGTATTCATTAAAAAGAACTGGGAGAGGTAGTTAAGTTACCCAATGCTGACCCTCATTTAGTTCACAATCTAGTGGATGGCTAAAATACAAATATAAAATACAAACTGTCATTCATGATGCCACATGCAAAGTCCATCAGACCAATGAAAGGAAAAAAAAAAGGGTGCTATGTGAGAGCCAAGGCTGAAGCTTATTGCCAAGGAGGGAAATCCAAGAATTTTAACTAGAATATGTCATAGGTTTTTGGTACCACCCTTCAATGACACAGAATTTCAGACCTAGAAGGAACCTCAGACAATATCTAGCCCAATTCATATTGGAATAAGAACTGCCTTCATAATACACCTAGTAAGTGGTCTCCCAAAACCACTTGAAAACCTCAGATGAGGTTCAGCTGCTGCAAAGGCAGCCTATTCCATTTACGGATGGCTCTCATTTTCAGCTAGCTTATTCTTATGGCAAACCCAAATTTGCTTGTTTAAAACTTCTATCTATTCCACAACTTCTTACAACTCTGCCTCACTTCATTCTAATTCATGCACACGTCAAGTCGTCACCCTGTGATGGAACTGGAAGTATCTGGGGTCAAGCAGAACCAGCCTAATCCCTCTTCCAACTAGTCACTTAGTACTTATTAGGTCCTTGGAGTGTAGGGTGTGGAAGGGAGGACTAGAGCCTTTGGTCCGAGGGCTTACTGAACTCTTTTCAGGGCTGCTCATCCACCTGGCACTCAGCTCTCACCTGTGGCTCCAAGAAGCTGTAGCACCAGCCATAGTACAGAAAACCATCTCAGCAGATGGGCTAAACCAGACTGGAGGTAACCAAGGGGCCTCAAACCCATCAGTGACTTAAGGGACTGTCTACCAAGCATGGGAAGACTTCCACTGCTGGAATGGGTAGATGATAATACTTCGTTCCAAAGGCCATAAAAGGTGACTGAGGTAGGATTTGTGGAGTACTTCATTCATTTGTTCATTGTTGTTTGTCCTTTGTTCTCAAAGAGGACCATGACAACAGGAAGGTGATGTCATGACCTACAAGTGAATTGGATTTAAGTGAAGGCGAGCTGTGCAAAGTCACCAGCCTCTCTCTCTCTCCTCTGGAGCCATCTGGGTCCAGTGGCAAGATATAGATCAGGACGACTAGAGATGGCCCCTGATGCAGTGGGAGACCCTGGCCTTTTTAAGCTAAGGTCCTTCCCACATCTCAGTTTGGCCAAGGCAATGCCTATTAAGTGATTAAAGCCAGGTAAGAAATGAGGCAAAGAATGGTCTCTTTCACCTAGTCAAGGATAAGGCCCTCAATACATAGATTACAATCCAGCAAAGCAAAGTGCCATATTGTAAGTCCAAAAATGCATGTCTCTTACTGTTTTTTTAAATGCATTACCTCTGAACTCACTGTGTTTCCCCTCAAACCTTCCCCTCCTCCTAACTTCCTCCTATCTGTCAAGGGAACCCCCATCTTCCCAGCCACCCAGGCTCCCAACCTCAGGATCATCCTCAACTTCTCAGTTACATTCATCCCACATATCCAATTTCATCTCCTCGTTTCCAACTTTAGAATTTTATTACTTTCATACACCCCCTTCTCTCCTTTGACACACCCACCACCCCAGTACAGGCTGTAATTACCCCACTCCTCCGCCATGGCACTAACCTTCTGGTTGGTCTCTCTGCCTCAAGCCTCTCCCCACTCTAGTCCATCCTCCATTCAGCTGCCAGTTTGATTTTCCTAAGGTGATGGTTTGACTAAGACACCTCCCTTACCTGCTACTCAGTAAACTCCAGTGGCTCCCTATTACCTCCAGGTTCAAATAGAAAACCCTCTGATTGGCATTGAAAGCTCTTCCTAACCTGGCCCCCTCCTACCTTCCCAATCTTCTTATGTCTTACTCATCTTTATATAACCTACCATCTAGATCAACTGGCCCTGCTGCTCTTCCCCATACATGACCCTGCAGCTCCAGATTCCAGGCCTTTTTACAGCCTCATCTACCTACCTCTTGGCTTACCTGACTTTTTTCAAGACTCAGTTCAAATTCCATTTCCTGGAAAAAAAAAAAAAAACCTTTCCTAGTTTCCCTGTTCTGTGCCCCTCTCTCTCCCTAATGGGAGAGACTGGGCTTGTTATAGTTTCCTGATATTAGATATTAATATATTATAGTATATTCCACAAGTCTCTGACTGAGCAATGAGTTGTGAAAGACCCTTGATTCTATGTCTCTCTCTCTCTCTCTCTCTCTCTCTCTCTTTCTAGCACTGCTGTGTGTATGTGTGTGTGTGTGTGTCCCCATGCTCAAATGTACACTTGTGACAGAGGAAGAAAAAGATTATGTGCAAGATGAAGAGATCATGGATGTGGCAAAGACGACATATGGAACTGGGAGAGAAACAGAGCATACGTGAATGTGAGAGTGCTTGAATGACACACCAGATATGTGTGTGAGTGATCCAGAGATGGTGCAAAAGAGAGAAACAGTGGTGTGCTTGTGGAATGGAGAGGATGGACATGTTTGTGAGACAGAGACAAAGTGTCTCTGTATTTGTAAGAGAGAATGAGAGTGTATTTGTGTTTGTCAGACAAAGGCAGAGGTATGGTTTTTGAGACACTTTGTTTTGGGGAGACAGAGGGTATGTGAGTGTGTATGTGTGTGAAAGATAGTATGTGTGAGAGAGAAAACATATGCCTGTAGCAATGATAGAGTGTATGACAGAGAAATGGGTCTGTAAGATAGATAGGTATATTTGAGAGACAGTATGTAACTGGGTGTGATACAGAGTACGGAGGGAAGGGAAAGAGAATGTGTGTGTAAGCGTCAGAATGTTTGTGAGTATGTGTGTGTATGAGAGACAGAGAGGGATGTGCATTTATGAAAGAGATAAAGTGTGTGTGTGTGCGTGTGTGCGTGAGTGCACACACTTGGACATTTGTAAACCAGGGTGCCTATGACAGAGAAGGGAATGGAGGGCAGGGAGGGTGTATGTGTGACTAGGATGGGAGTGAGGTGCACAGAGGACACAGTGGGGGGAGGTAGTTTCATCAGATATGGCCATTCTCCTCCCACCTCCCCCAAGGGCCAAGTGGAATAAACAAATCTGGCCTTCAAAGAACCCTGTTAACATCTGGGGACCTTGGAGCTGGTGATATGGGGGGATAGAGAGGTTGTTGGAAAGAGAAGAAAAAAGGTAAAATGAGAGACAGGGTTGGGGGACACAGAACGGGAGAGCTGGCTGCCTTCCACTGCCAAACCATCCTGAAAGGTGCTGCATCTAACAGAATAATCATCCCAGATCATTCTGGGGGATGGAGCCAGCAGTCCCTGGCCCCAGACCCAGAGCCCCTGAGCCCCACCACTGCCAAATCTGCTGCTGCTTCTGTCGCTGCTGCTGCTTCTGCTGCTGCTGCTGCTACTGCTCTGATATTTTATTGATTATATAACAGCCTCCAGGCACCCTCATTTGGGCACTGCAAAAGCAATTTTCTTCTTCTCTTTCCTCTGATTTTCCTGCTGGATGTCACCGTTTGGTGGCCGCCCCGTGATCTGACCATTCCTGTCGCAGAGGCAAGAGCCCAAATGCAGACATGTGAGCCTCTGTCTGATACCAGAAAAGCTGACGCCATCTTGGGCTACACAGAGGGGACCAGAGGATTATAAGCTGAAAGGGACCTTTGGGATTTTCTCACAGATGAGAAAATAGACAAGATAGGAAAGGATTGACTTAAGGTCACAAAGGTGGGAAGGAACTGGAATAAGATTGAACCCTTCCTCCAAATCTAGTATTCTGTCTACTACATCAGGAGACCTCTAGAAATCAAAGATTCACACTGAATTGTTTTAGCAATACTTCATCTGAGGCATTCTGAGCCCTCTATTTTAGGGAGGACAGAGACAAGGTGCAACGCTTCCAGAGAGCAACCTGGATGATTAGTGATCATGGGTTGATAATTCTAGAGCTAAAATGGACTTGAGAGGTCAGATCTTCCCATCTAAACTACTCAATTTACAGGTGAGGAAACAAGACTCAGAAAAGTCAAGTGACTTGTTAAAGGTCACACATTAGTAAGTGTCAGAGTCAAGATTCGAATATAAGACCTCTAACTCTAAATCCAATGCTTATCCTTCTACACCACACTACCATCCAAAATGCAGGTCAATACTTTCCTGTGCCCATCCACATGTGAACCAAAAACAGGACACAGAGAGAATACTGAGTTCCTAAGAGATGAAGTAATCCTCTGAACCCAAACTATCCAAATCTGGGTACAAAGAATTGATTTACTATGTGCACCTTCCCCCCATGTGCGCCTTCCCCCCAAGCCACCTAATTCATTCTAATATCATCTGGCATTGGGGAAGTACAGTCCTATGGGGGCTGAGGACATGCGATTTGTCACTGGGTCACAGAGCACAGAAGGACTTGAATTCATGTCTTAACCCCCCTAATAATTTGCTACAAAACCTCACATTCTCCATCTTTTCTTTGACAAATACAAGAGATAATTTTGCATGATGAATAAAGCCCTGAATTTGGAGTCAGGAAGACCTAGGTTCCAATCCTGTCTCAGATACTATCTATGTGATGTAGGACAATTCTCATCCTCTCTGTGACTCAGTTTCTCAATCTGTAAGATGAATTTTTATTGATATTTTCTGCTTTTTACATCATCATAGTATCCCATGTATTTCTCCCCTCTCCCAGAGAACCATCCCATATGACAAAGATTTTAGAGAGAAAAAAACCCTAGCACAAATGACCAATACATTGAAAAAATCCAAAAATATATCTAATTTGTAACACAAGCAGACTTCTCACCTCCAAAAAGGTATAGCTTGGGGATGTCCTCTCATATCTCTTCATTTGTGTCCCACTAGACCTTCATGATTTTGTTACATTTGTTTTTAATTTTTTGGTATGTGGTTGTTCCTTCCATTGCCATTGTTGTAGTTACTATGTATATTGTTTTCTTGGCTCTACTTACTTCAATGTGCATCAGTTCATGTAAATCTTTCCATGTTTCTCCATATTCATTTCACACATCATTCTTACAGGGCAGTAATTTTCTATTACATTCATGTACCACAATTTGCTAGCCTTTTCCCACTTGAACATCTATTTTGTTGCCAATTCTTAACTCTCACAAAAAAAAGTGCTGCTATAAATATTTTGAAGTATATGGGGACTGTTTTCCTTATTGATGGCTTCCTTGGGGCATAAGCCCTGTAATAGAGTCTTTAATTCAAAGAGTATGGACACTTCAGTCACTTTGTACAATTTCAAATTGCTTTCCAAAATAGTTTCACAGTTCCACCAACAATGTATAAGTGTGTATTTTTCTACATCCCCTCTAACTTTTACTGTTGCCATTTTCATCAATTTTTAAGGTGTGAGGTTAAATCTTTGAGTTGTTTTTATTTGAATTTCTCTTATTATTAATGACTTGGAGCATTTTTCATGTGTTTGTGAATATTTTGCAGTCCTTTTAAGAACTGTTTGCTCATATCTTTTGACCATTTATCTATTTGATCTGCTGATCTTTAACCCAAGCTCAAAGGAAGGCTTCCAGGGAATTCACAGAATAGCATGAAGCTATTCAGAAACAAAACTAGTACCTTTAGAAACTTCTTTCTTACTGCAACAAAGAGCTGAAAAAAAACTTTCACCCTCCTCTTCCTTGACCACCAGGATGGGAGGGTGAGATAGGCAATAGATAATCAAAAGAGATCTGGATGTTTTCACTTTCCCTCCTAATTCTGTCAAGAGTGGAAAAACCAAAATTGTCTCCTCTGGTTTACAGGTAGCATGAAAATTGGGTACTCCAATACTGTTCCTAGGGTGAAATTTAATTTAAAAATCAATCAGTCAATAAGCATTTGCCAAGTGTTGATCATGTACCAAGCACTGTCCTAGGTGCTAGTCACCAGGGATGAAAAATAAAAATGAAAGTGTTTGGCCTCAAGAAGCTTATATTTTATTAGGGGAGACAAGTTACTTAAATAAATACAAACAACTATATTTTAAAGGGTAAATATTGGTGACATTAAAAGCACTTAAAAGCACCTGCTGTATTCAAAGCACTGTGCTCATGCTATAGAGGATATACAGTTGGAAGGAACCTCTAAGATCATATAGAGAAGTTTCTACCACCAAAATGAAAAGTGCCCTGGACTTGCCGCAAGAATGTGTAGGTTCAAATACCACCTCATTCACCTACCAACTCTTTGAGTCTCAATTTCCTTATCTGTAAGAATTTGATACTTTGAGGGATCACAACTTCATCATTGTGGGTCTCCCACTTTCCTAACACATATAGGTGGGACTATAATCCTCCTGAAATCTGCCTTCCAAGGTTGTTGGTAATGGAAGTGCTTTGTAAATCTCCATACCCCAAAACTAATCTGGACCTTGAACACTTATAACCCTTTCTGAAGTTGTTGCAATCCTAATCAGATCACTGCCTCAAAGCCATTTGTATCACTTCCTCTGTCATCAAAGAAACCCAAAGGTAGAAAGAGACCTTAGAGGATATCTAATTCACCCCCCTTATTTTAACTGCTAGCTAAAACTCCAGAGAGGAAAATGGCTTACCTATGATCACACAGTGAAATAGTGGTAGAGCTGGAACTAGAACCCAGGTTCCCAGGCTCATAGTTTAGGGAACCTTCCAATGCATCCCTGTGTTGAATCTTAAAGCTTTAAGGGCCTCTAGGCACCATCCAGTCCAACTCTATCATTTTATAGAAGAGGAAACTGAGACCCAAAGAGAGAAAGCAACTTCACCAAGGTCATAGAGTAAAATCAGTGGCCAAGTTGAAACAAGGACCCAGGTGTCTGGACTCCAAGATTGGAAATCTTTTCATTGTACACCTACCTTTTTTATCTCTCCTCCTAATGACCTGTGTTTCCACCTGAGCTCCTTCTATCTATAGCCCATGACCCATAACAGAAAAAAAGAGCAAAATGAGTGAGGACATATGGATTGGGAGAAGCAGTTCAATAATATCTGCATAAAATCACTGGCTAACCTCCCAGACTCCTCTCTGCCCTTCCTGGACCAGTCTCATCTTCCTCTCCAACCTCAGACACTTGCTGCTTTCTCTTTGCTTTCCTGGTCCATAGAGAGAACATCACCCACCTTTCATTCCTCTCCCCTCCCATACCAATGAATCTTTTCCACCACTTTTGTTATTTTCAACAAGAAAACATTCAGAAGCTATCCCCATCACACTCCAAACTTCAGCCAAGGCTACAGAAGATGATTAATAAGGTGCTGGTAACACTCCCTCTCCCATCAACCCTCCCTTAGCATCTCCACACAAATTTAGACTATTCAGTGGTCCAATTCTCAAACCACCAAGTCTATTAAGTAAGAAACCTACCAGCTCCATCTTGGTGCTGAAGGGCAGACATCTATGACACCACTTGGTCATGGGGTTCATGCCCAACAGGTCTAGGGAGATATTCACATGAGTACTCCAAAGGAGGAAAAGTACATAGAATCATAGCTGAAAGGAGTACTAGGGGTTTACAGAATACTGTAATATAAAGGAATCTCAGAAATCATCTCACCTAGTCCCCTAATTAATAGATTTGGAAACTGAGGCTCAGAGAAGGGAAATAACGCATCCAAGGTCACATAATTAGTGGTGGAGCAGGGATTAGAATTTCAGTAATATAACTCAGTTTCACTTGTTGTTTCCACTATATCACTGCTGTTACCTAGTCTACATAATATCAGTACTGAGAAGTCCAAGACTTTTTTCTTTTTTTGTGTTTTGGAAGGGGAAGGCAGGGCAATTGGGGTTAAGTGACTTGCCCAAGGTCACACAGCTAGTAAGTATTAAGTGTCTGAGATCAGATTTGAACTCAAGTCCTCCTGACTCCAGGGCTTGTGCTCTAGTCACTGAGCCACCTAGCTGCCCCCAAGACTTTTCTAATGAGGAATCTTTCCAATGACATCAATCAATTAATGTTAAGCACCTACTATGTTCCAAGCACTGTGCTAAGAGCTGTATATACCAATACAGAAACTAGAAGTTCTGACCCTCAAAGTGCTCACCTTTTCCCCAACAAATGGCCTTCCAAGCTACACAGGAAGAGCTCCAGTGATATGGAAACTCCTGTCTCCTGGGGTAAGCCCCCTCTGCTTTAGAACAGATCTGACTGTTAGAGGAAACTCATACTGAGCCAAGCTCTTCCTGCTCACCATCTCCAGCAGATTTCCCCCTCTATCATCCCCACTTTCTCATTTATCTTTAATCTCTCCCTGTCTACTGTCTGCTCTCCTGCTGCCTGCAAACACACCCATGTCTCCTCCATTCTCAAAAGAATCCTCATTTGATCTCTCCATCTCCACTAGCTATCATCCTATAACTTTCCTTCTGTGGCTAAACTTCTTGAGATGGCTGTCTACAATTGATGCCTCTATTTCCTTTCCTCTCATCCTCTTCTTAACTCTCTGTATTCTAGCTTTCAGCTCCATCATTCACTTGAAACTGCTTTCTCCAAAGTTAATTGCTAAATCTAATGGCCTTTTCTCAATCCTCATCTTTCTTGACCTCCCTGAAGCCTTCGATACTATTGATAACCCTAACTCCATGATACTTTCTTTTCTCTAGGTTTCCCAGCCATCACTCTCTCCTGGTTTTCCTCTTACCTGTCTGAGCTCTCCTCAATCTTTGATGGATCTTTATCCAGGTCACATTCAATAAATCTGGGAGTCCTCTAAGGCTCTATCTTATGCCTCTTCTTTTCTTCCTCTATGTGATTTCTTTTGGTGATCTCATCAGTTCCCATGAATTCAATTATCATCTTTATGCAGGTGATTATCAGATCTATTTATCCAACCCTAACCTTTCTCCTGACCTCCAGTTTCTAATCTCCAGCTGCCTATTAGACATCTTGAACAGGATATCCCACAGGAAATCTTAACTCATGTCCAAAACTGAAGTCATTATCTTTCCCCTCAAACCTTCTCTTCCTCTAAACCGCCATATTATCATAGAGAACATCATTTTCCTAGTTACCCAGGGGCACATCCTAAGTGTCATCCTCAACTCCTCAGGATGACACTCACTCACTCTTTCACACACGCACCCCATTTTTCATCTGTGACTAAATCTTGTCATTTCTACCTTTACAATATCTCTCGTATATGCTCCTTTCTCTCCTCTGACACTGCTACCACCTCGGTCCAGGTCCTCATTGTCTTGCCTGGACAGTTTGCAATACTCTTCTGGCTTCACCTGACTGATTCAAGTCTTTTCCCCACTCTAGTCCACACCATTCAAAGTGATCTTCCTAAAGTTACTTCCTAAAATTCTAACCACTATTCAGTAAACTGCAGTGGCTCCCATTCACCTTCAAGATCAAATATAAATCTCTGTTTAGCATTTAAAGGCCTTTACAACCTTGTTCCTTTCTACTTTTCCATTCTTCTTACACTTCCAAGTACTTCTTTCTGTATACCTTTGATTCAGTGACAGTGGCCTTCTTTAAGATTTTCAAATATGACACTCTATTTCCCAGTTCTGGACATTTTCATTGGCTATTCCTCATGCCTGGAATCCTCTTCCTCCTCATCTCCATCTTCTAACTTCCCTGACTCTCCCAGTTCCAGCTCAAATCCCACCATCTGCGAGCAGCCTTTTCCTGACCCCATTAAAGCTAATGTCTTCCCTCCTAAGTTATCTCCAATCTAGCTTCTAAGTATTTCTTCTGTTTGTACATAGTTGTTTGAATATTATCTTCCCTGTTAGATTTCCTTTTTTTTTACTTTCAGCACTTAACACAGTACCTGATACAAAGTAGTCACTTAATCAATGCTTCTTGACTTAAGTAGACTCTCCTCCCCAACCCCCACCCCAAACCTATCTATTCCCTTCAGTCCTGGCCCCATTACAGACAAGCAAAGCAAGTTTGGCCTTGTATAGTGTCTTGCACAGAACAGATATTTAATAAGTGTTTGCTAAATTGAATAGAAAACTCTACTGCCTCTTCCACACAATAGCTCTTCAATGAAGAAAGCTGTTGAAAAAATGCTAGGATCCAGTCCATTCCCCAGAACTGTACCTGCAACAGTGGCACCCTGGAGGCTACCCTTGAGGTAACCTGATCCTAATCCATTCAGCTCCTCCAAGCCAATAATGATGATGGCAGCATCATTCTTTTTTTCAGAGACTCATGGAAACATGAAGGTGGCAGAGCTCCTGGAAGGCATCTAGTCCAACCATCTAAATTTGCAGATGAGAAAAACACAGACCCAGAGAGGAAGAAAACAGAGGCCTATGGTGGAGAATTAACTTACCTATGGTCACAGAATGAGGTGATGGCAGAAACAAAACAAGAACCCAGGTCCCTTGACTTCCAGTCTAGGAAGCTTTCTACTGTGCCCTCCCTGTCCAAATCTTCCATTCTCCAGCTGAAAAATTCTCATCTTCTTCAACCAACCAACCTTCAACTATGGTCTTGCCCTAATCAATTAACTGATGGACAAGTATCTATTGATACCTACAATATGCCAGGCATCACGCGAAGTCTGAAGAAATGGAGAAAAGTGAAACAAATGCTCAATGACCTTATATTCTAATGGGAAAAAGAACATGCACATATAGATACAGAATATATACAAAATTAATACAAGGTAATCTAGGGAGGGAGAGTATTAAAAACCTGGGAGGATCAAATTTCTTGAAGAAAGTGGCTTGTAAATTGTATATTAAAGAAAACCAGGGATTCTAAGAGGTGAAGGTGAGGAAGGAGTGCATTCCAGGTATGGGACACGATTTGTAGGTAGGTAGATAGATAGATGAACAGACAGATGGATGGACTGATAGATAGATAGATAGATAGATAGATAGATAGATAGATAGATAGATAGATAGATAGATAGA